>NC_089282.1:17579711-17694711 GCF_963678975.1 Dysidea avara | reverse complement strand
TAGCATAAAGCTCTTGTGTTTAAAAGTGATAATAGTAGCCATTTATAACAAATGTATTTTCTAGCATTTGAACGCAGTGAATTAGCAAGAAAATAAGCTCCCACGTGAATATGGTAGTAGTGTCACGTGATGCATGGTATATATAATGCTGTGTGGTGTGTATTAATTCACTCTAGGCCACGTGTGTGAACAGGTTGGATCCCTTCCCCCCCACCCATTGAATTTTCCTTAGCTGTGGTCTCAGATAGATGGCATCTGTAATTGGTGGCAGTTGTGTGACAATTGAATTTTATGCATACACAGCAGAGTGAGCAGTTTTTTGGTTTTTTCCTGAGTGGTTTAAAAAAAAAAAAAAAAAAATGCCACCAGGTTTTTTCCAAGGGTGTCCTGGGGCTGGATGCTCTGAATTTTTTTGTTAAATTTATTTTATGTTTGGCTAGCCCCCACTCTGCTCTTATGATCTTTGTAGTATAGAAGTAGTAATGGTGTGTGTTGTGTTAACGGTTGTAAATCTTTCTAAGATGTCACAAAAATAGCCAACCAGCAGTGGTGGCACAAACCCTATGTGTTAATTGGTATGGGTAGTAATGTAAAGCATGCATCAAGTGTAAGTGTAGTAGTATGGTGTGGGAGTCCTTGTGTAGTACTTACACATAGTGATATACAGTTATAAATACAAATAACAAAACTTCAAATATCAAACAAATCTAGCTATGTCCACTCACAAAATTATTAATATATGTATGTCCGTATGTCCACTAGTTCTATGTTTCAGCTGGTATGTAAAAATATAAAGTGTGAATTTGTATGTATTCTTATTGCTTAAATGTCTTAACTACTGTTGAGGTTGCTGGTATTTCCAGTAACAATATTTGTAGGTAGCTTCATATCAATAAAACTAGTGCACAATTCAGAATTTTTGTCTGATGATAATAGTTGTGGAGCATTTATCATTTCTGGTATAGTATTTCTTATTTCTTCATTAGCTGGTAATTTTACATTAGGACCAGGTGTCCTACAGACTTTCAGCACTTGTGCTGTAAAGCATTAATAAAAAAAAAAAAATAACGTTGATTGTGTAGCCATAGCATAAATATTTGTTTACAACCATGCGTAACAGCTGATTAAGTTACATAGCACTTCGCATTTTGAAAAGTTATGATCCAGCACAAAATTTTAATGGGGGAAATTTTTGATTGGCATTGTAATTTGTCAAAATTTTACTATTTTTAATAACTACAATATTGAACCATTTCGTCAACATTTTTGCCCGTCAAATTGATTGATCGTCCGATTCATCAAAATTTTACCTTGTCAAATATTTGTGCTATACGGTCCATAGCAGGCCTTGTAGGCCATCAGGAATATTTTCACACTAAAAAGGGACATGATATACTTGTGCACATACAAAATGAAGGACAGCTTTTGATACTTTGTCTAGAGAGGTGGGGTCTATTCTACGGAACGGAACGGAACGGAATGATGGACTAAACTATTGGACAGTGCCCACCATCTTGAGCAGGCTAGATCCCGCAAACAAAATAAGGCTGAATACCACCAAATTCTATCAGAGCTAGATCGGTTAAATGTTACCAACTTTTATGAGACTCTTGAGATCAGTGTTTTAGGTCACTTCCAGCAATTTTCAGTCACTAACACTTACAATGTACTACATTTTATTGATAAGGACATCAATATCACAAGGTCACTGGTTCGACGGATGCTGGATGATGCCTCGAAGGTTTGTATGACTGCATCCCAGAGGATTTTTATGGCAAGGGACTGCCGAGAGTGGTTGTGATAATGTACCTGTAATTTAATATTTTTGTTTTGTTTTGTAATTGTTGTTTTTGTTTGTAATTGTTGTTTTTGTTTGTAATTGTAATTGCTTTTCTCCCTTGCCATGCCCACGTTGGTATCACTTGATCACCAGCCTTGTGGTCGCATGTGACCGAGGGTTACTGAATTTGTAAATGTATATACATGTCTCATTTATCATGATGGTTTCAACAACGGAACGGAATGCTTTCTCAAATTGAAGCTTGCAGCTTACCATTGCTTTACAAGTTATCGGCGGCACTTCCAGCTGGTAAACAAACGTACCCCAAGAAAGATAAAACGAACTTAAGGATTGATTGTGGGTTGTTGCTGTTTATCTTTAGTCTCGCGTGGCTCCGCACAGCCGCTTATCGATTGGAAATTATAAGCGCCGCGCCTTGTAGCGCGGCGCTTATAATTTCAAATCGATAAGCGGCTGTGCGGAAAGGGTCTGGCCACGCGAGACTAGTTTATCTTCGGATGTGCCATGTAAACATTCAAGAAAATACTTGTAATTTTATAATGTTTGTTACAAACACTTGTAATGAGTTATTTATAGTTGATAATTATACAACCAAGTATAACTTAATGCATGACTTGTTTTTGCTAATATGTGAGTTGTTTTTGCTTACTTTGACTTTAGAATGTACAATCTGGGGCTCAGCCTTTCTAAAAGGCATAAATCCGGCAGTATGTAGCTACACTACAAAGGAAACAAGTATGGTGACAAGCTGAATCAACTCTGTCAGGCTAAACAGAATCCGCGGCTAAAGGAATTTTGTGCAGTGTGTGAAGAGCAAACATTCAGTGTGTGAACATCAATGATTCATTAACAGAGTAGTGGACTACATAATGTCAGATATCTTAGCCTGAGTAGTGAGTTGAATCCAGGATGGATTCAACTCACTACTTTATCTTTGTTTACCTATACTGTACAACTTCAAAGGAAATGAAGAATAAAATTAGTAAAACCACAACAAGGTGAATTACAGATTTAAATACTAAATATGAATTAGAGCCTTTAGATAATTATTGTTCCAAAGCAAAATTGTAGATGGAAAAAACAAGGACTGGTGAGATCTTGGTTATTTAATGACAGCGGTTGGAGATTAAAAGGGTGGTAACTTCTTGTTCTTGAATATGTTGCAAAGTGGAGGTACAAATCAAAATGGGATATCAATTTCATTATGAAAATATTTATTTAACCGGTCGTTTGTTGGGAAGTATCACCTATAACTCTGGTATCAAACACACTAGTGAAAGTCATCATTATGGCAAACGTCAGGTAGAGTTAGGGTTAGGGTCTGGTTCAGCTGCAATGACCGGCTATATATCAACAGCCTAAATAATAACTATACACTAACATCTACATACTTAGTTACAAGTGGTTAAAATTGTTAGATGCAGGATTCTTGGAACAACGGGAACAGGGACAAAGGTAATGGAAACAACAGGGTGAATTGTCAAACTTAGCTAAGAAATGATTCCATATCACTTGCTAGCTAAATTATTTCCATCTCCAGTGTTCAGTGCAAATACATTGCTGCATACAGTTCTATGGTATAAACTGCATCTTCTGTATGTTGTACAGTATTGTGTTACACATCATTGTGCCATTGCCACGCCATTAATGTACCAGCACTCAGCTATCAGTAGTTTTGCATTGGGCCTGGCAGGCCATTGTGTGGGGAATTCCAGCACAGTTTTCAGCTGATAAGTTTGTGTGTGAAATTGCATAACTCTCAGCCTGAAGCCTTTCAGTGCCAGGAGTGAGATCACTTTGTCACAGAAGCACAGCACCTCTTACAACCAGACACTTTTCTGGATATGCTGTGCTTTGTCATTTTCACTATTAGTTCTGCTGTACTGGCCATTCATGAGTGCAGAAAGCGAGCTGCATTTAGTGGAAAGCTGTATTCTTGTTGATTAGAACAATTGTCATTTTGTTTCTTTCATTTCATTTTAATTTATTGTTTTGTCATCACCATTATTTTACAAAACTATATAAACATTGCCGTAGTTACATCCCATACAACCTGATTGAGATAACAAACACTACATACACAAAATGTGCCCTTAGGCTGATAATTGCTATGTGGTTGTGCTTGCTACTGTTTTTTAACTACATTCTGTAAACTATATTATTGTGTCTATACATAGTTACAGTCTGCAATGCTACCGCACAATGGAATTGTACTTTTTCTTGGTGGCATATCCATTATTTTCTGGTATTAGATTTTTATCCTATTGAAGGTACTGCCATCTTTCACAGTGATCAGCTGTTTGTTCTCCAAAGTTTAATTTTGTAGTATATATCATGTTATCATTTTAGGACATATGGCCCAGCTCATATTAAAAATAACTCAGATAACAGTTTCTAGTGAAATACCACGCTTCTTTTATCATTGACATCTGCTCTTGGAAACTTCAGCAGCCATGTCTTAATCCAATACCCTGATTCATCCTCATTATAAACATTATAATTTTAACATGAGGACTATTAGTAAATTTTATGGACTGTTTAATGGATGTTTAAGCTTCATTGCTTGCAGGCATGAGATTCAATACCATAGATATGAGAGCATGCACTTTTATCTCAACTTGTGAGAATCATGCTTATGTGATCTTCCATGGTCGGGTAATTCGATGCAATGTAATAGTAGCAGGCCCTCACGATTGTAATTACATATATCACTTATGCATGTTTACTGTAGCTATGTGCATCTTTTCCATCCACACACACTGTGCTGGTCATGCACTGTTTGTACATGCCCCATTTGTAGATTGCCCCATCGGTGGTTGTACTTGGTTGTATGTGCCCAGTAGTACATTTTTATTGTATGGTAGGTAAGCCTGGTTGATTAATTTGAATGGTAGATTGAGTTTTAATTTAATAATGGTCTGCTTGTGGTTTTCAATTTCAAACACACAACATCAACTTATTTACTGCCCAAAAATCACTTCCCTTCTTCGAATATTCTGCATATTTAGTTTTCACTAAATTATGAGCATATCTGCTAGATTATTATACAGTGTGTTGGTTTATAGTAAACAATAATGCTGTGTTATTGCTTGCTAAATATTAAATGTCCTTTCTACTGTTGAGGATGTTGGTAAGTTCACTGGTGAGTAAGAATGACTCAGTAACTTCCTATCAACACAACCAGTGCATAAATCTGACTTGTTTGATTGTTGTTGTTGTTTTTGAAGTTGTTGTTGAACATTCACCATTTCTGGTATGGTTTCTTCCATTTCTTTGTCAGCTGGTGACTGTACACCAATCTTACATATACAAAGTTCTGAACTTTCTTCTAACTGAGCCATCCTCCATGTAGCAACTACTAATTCTTGTTTTCCTGCTCTCATCTTTTCTTTAACAGGTAGTTTTACATCGATGCACAGCTGGGTTGACTGCTGCTGCTGTTTTATAACATGTTGAGTTTCATCCCCCATTCTGTGGTGAGAGCATTTCATCCACATTCACATCTCTCAGTTTTTATCTAGCTATAGTTATATTATGTGAAGCTAGTATATTGTCACCTTACTGAATCCTGTTAAGCTGATCTTCTTGCTGCTACACACATGTTATCATCCCAGACTGCATAAGTGAATATGTTGCTTGTTACAAATAGCTTTTTATACGGTATTTCCTCCTCCGCATATGCCTGCTATTGCATGCTATTCAGTAGCCCATTTGGTAACCATAATAACATAGTTAGTCAGGATTGTGACAGATATGATATACTGTATTGGGTTTCAATGTGGCTACTTCATTGAATCTTGTACACAATAACTTGTAGGAATGTACCTCATTGAATTCTGTACACAATAAAATATATAGGAATGTGCCAACATGGTTTCTATACAGTTAAGGTAATTAATTTTGTAGTCAGCCTTTGTCTGAGGGGCTCTAGAAATTCAGTCAGTCAGTCAGTATGTCCTGTTTATGTTAGAAATTTGCAAGACAAATAGATAAAATAGTGACAAGACAAAGAGGCAAACTATAACTCGTAGCATTGAGCTTTAACCCCTCAGGCTATGTGTCAGTGTTCATGTTTATCAAGAAAGTAGGAGTTTTCATTTGCTCTTGCTATTTACTAATTGACTGCATTCAGCCACCAATGGTACAAGAATTGATGATGAGGTAGAATAAAGGTGATGTGAGGATGAGAAACTAATGATTACATGTGTCCTAAGCTAACAGCACAGTTTTTTTGGCTTTGCCAATTATAACAGAAGTCTGTCAACACAGTAGCATCATGTTGTGGTATAGTCTGTTCACGTTCATCTGAGCCCTCGTTTCTTGTTAATAACTCTTGATACATGGGCCAGTTTCCCAAACATTTATTAGTGCTGTAAAGCCCTTTAAATTCTGGAACAGCTGTTAATCAAAAAAGCACTTTGATATGGACAAGAACAGGTGAGCTATGATGCTTTAAAAATATCCCATATATTTAGTATGGATGATGTTTACAACATGAAAACATACTTGTTCCAGTACAAAACCATTGGGAGTGAACACATTTTCACCTCTTTGATATTACTATATTTGGCGGGGGCTCAGGTGCACGCATACCAACTATAGTCAAAGTTGTGATTGTGTTTTACCTTATCTGGGCATTTGTGTACAACATGAAACATACTTGTTCCAGTACAAAACCATTGGGAGTGAACACACGTTCACCTCTTTTGATATTATTATATTTGGCGGGGGCTCAGGTGCACGCGTACCAACTATCGTCAAAGTTGTGATTGTGTTTTACCTTATCTGGGCATTTGGCTAACAATTTGTTTGTCTTTTAGGGAGAGTCCTAGAGGGTACCCTTTGATGTAATCTTTATTTTTGCATGTTGTGCAGTTGTGCACCTGAGAATAATTGTGACACATACCTAGTACAACAATTAACAGATTATGTCATATTTAGAGACCACTACGAGGATCTTCATGATTTTAAAAACCTGAGGCAAAGCCAAGGGTATTTAAAGCAAAAAAGATCAGAGTAGGAAACTTCAAAATGGTGGTGGTGTATTTTATACTAGTAGATAAATAGTATTGGCACAAAATGCAAGCCCACAATCACTTTCCACATTGTTGTATATATAATAAAGCTCACTGATCTGCTATGCCTCCCAGATCAGTGATCAATTGTGAGATCTTCATGCAATGCTACTCAGCACATATCAGTGATCATTAGTGAGGTGTGTTGTGTGGTCACTCCCTCAACTGGAGATATGATGCTTATCTGGTATATTGGAGGTTTCTAACATTTAGAGAACTTCTGCAGAGGTCTCTTAGTAAGTTTAAAGACTTCATTATCTCTCAAAGATAAGAATTTTATACTATTTTCTGATACTAGGATAAAACATGTTGATGTATTATACTTCTAAAAACCGGGTACCTGGTCAATGCGCTTGAGAAGCAAATTACTCAACCATTTATATGTAAATTGTGAGGTCTACATGCATGATCAAAAGCTATGTAATAAAACATGTGGAGAGGAGAGGTGTCCTACTTCCATATACCCATTTAGAATAATTGTGTGGCATAGACTTTGATGAGAATAATAACTGCACTCTATGTCAATGTTCTAGATGTCACCAAACAAAATTAACCTCTAACTACCTGAAACACTTATAATAATTTTAACTATGTAATTACTAAAGTAGTTAGTAGTAATAATTGTTAAGGGTTATGTTATGGCTGTTGATTGCTACCAACAGACCTTTTGGTTTTTTCTCTCACACCATAAAGCTTAAATAAATAAAATATGTCGTAGTGTAATTTTATTGACTGGTATGTTTAATTATTGGTGATGTTAACCAATATCATTTTAAATCAATTATATACATGCTTAGCAACCAAGCTAAGTGTTGAGCTCTCATTGTCAACAAGTGAGTTAGTACATTACTGTACATGAGATATGTGATAGCTGCTCACTATTTTTGCACAGTGATGCTTCTCAAATGTCACAAACCATACTTCCAATTTCATAGTATATGTTGTACTGTGTAATGGGTTAAATTTTCAAAATGATTTGAAAAGCTTGAAAACAATTCAAAATTTATCAGCTAGCTAGCTAGCTATACAAGGATCAATATTACATCCTAGCTGAAGCGACAATCAAAGAAAATAAAGCTATAAACGAAGTTCGAGTGCATGATAGCAAGAGTAAATAATGGGAAGACCATTATTTACTCTTGATGCTAGCTATAGGCCTCATGTAGCTAGCTTATAGGCACTGGAGTGAATATCTAGAAGTGCTTTAAAAACACCAGCTAGCCATGGCTTAGTCAGCAGGCCATTGGATTAAGGGTTTAAAGTCTGCCAATCAACATGCATCTATGAGGAGGAAGAAGTAGATAGACACGATTCTACTAAAACCAGATGGATCTTTATCAATATCCATGCTGAACAATTATAAGATCTTTTATTGTCAGTAATTTGTGCTAAATGCTCTAATGTGCACATATATATTTTGGCTTCCTGATAATTATGTTTGCAAACTATTATACTGATAGTTGTACACTGTAGAATTCCCCACTGAATAGGGAACATGTCAATGATACCATGATTGTCCTTGCAAGCAGACAAGCAAGAACTAAATTGTTTAATTAGGCTTGCCCCTTCAATGCTATAATATATCAACAAGTCTTCCTTCTCTCAGACACAACACAATACAAGAACTAGCTTAGTCAGCACAAGTTCTACATTACAGCCATACATATATCTTTTTTACATATACCATATGTGCAACATTTATTGTGTAGGTGAGTGTTAATAGGCATTGTCTATTGCATCACCTTCAAGTATCTTTTAAGTGTTGGTAATTTTACTAAAGATAATAGACAGTTTGTGGCTTCATATTCCAGTAACAATGGTTGTCCGTAGCATTATGCCAAGAGAACCAGTGCATAGTTCAGACTTGTCTGCCATTTCTTCATTAGTGATTTTATACCAATCTTACTGATGCAGTATTCTGACCTTTCCTCTAGCTGTGGTACCTTGTATGTGACAACTACTAATTCTTGTTTGGTGTCTCCCAACTTTATAATAATTGGTAGTTTTACTCCGATGCATAGCTCTGGTTTGTCCTCTGCTGACTGTGGAGCAACTGTTATTTCATCTCCCATTTTGTGTTGTGGGTGCACACTGATGTTAATCCACTGCAAATCAGCATTTGTAATATAATTCTATCTAGCTACATCATTATACCAATACCTGATTGAATCCTGTGAATCTGATCTCACTCCTCAACTGCCGTACACTAGTAGGGTAGCAAATGAAATGTTACTCTTCACAAACGGCTTATATTACCATATCTATATCTAATTCTCTCAGTGTATTTATCTAGCTACGTAGTTATATTGATACCTGATTGAATTCTGTGAAACTGATCTTCACACTTCAGCCACCGTACACTAGCTGAATAAGGTATCCTTTACTGTGCAAACACGAAACAAAGATTTTCTTACTCTCTATGAACAGGCAAATCTATTGGTACATAGGTTTTATTGATTGGAGCTTACTTTCAGTACGTATGAGCGTGATTAAAGCATGCATAAATTTTCCATGTAGCATGCATATTTTTACCCAGTGTATTTCAATACAGTTTTATGGCAAAATAGAATTTTGTGAAATTGCCGTTTTTTACTCAGCTGGTCACAATTTATTTTTTCCTTTTTAACAGCAGGGGAGAGCTACTAGAATCAAGGCTCCCAGATAAGTAGACAATGAATGAATCCTCACTAATAGGGCTATCATCTTCTTCAAGACCAAACGTGTGTGCTCAATAGTGATTCAACAAGGTCATGAAGTAGCTACAACTTAGCTATATGTTTTAAGGCTGAAATGAATAGTGCAAATATTTGTTAAGAAACATTTAGATTCGTTAACCAGTCATTTAGAAATTTTATCTTTGAAAACTACTGACAAATACATGTGTGTGGAGGATTTTTAGTCTGTTAATAGCACTGTTTCAAACACCTGAAAATTTTTAAAGAATACATTAGTTTGTTGAGTTGAAGAATATTCTGTTCCCAAAATCAATATTTGTTTCACCCTTAACATGTTTGGGACCTACTTAACATTGGCATGCACTATAACAAGGTGGCATTTAAAAAGGAAATGGAAAGATTTCACTGCAACCAGTGCACTACTCAAGTTCCCACCAAACAGTGCCACCAAATCATCCTGGGGAACCCTGCAAGGAGGCTGTACCAAGTATCATGATTGAAGGTGTGGGTACCACGTGTTCTTACCTGAACCTCACCCGTATGGCAGGGGGGGAAGGGTGGCTCCTTAAAGTTGGCATTTACACAAGTTTCCTCTGTTGCTATAGAAGAGCATATATGTATGTACGTATGTATATAGTATCTTTTCATAAACACAATTACTTATAGTGTAGCTATGGAAAAAATGACTGTATCTTGTATCTGAGTCAGTGTGTGTTGTGTAGTGTATTGTGTGTGTGTGTGTGTAGTGTTGTGTGTAGTGTATTGTGTGTGTGTGTGTGTGTGTGTGTGTGTAGTGTAGTGTAGTGCATTGTGTGCATTCATGCATGCATGTGTGTACATGCGTGTGTGTGTGTGTGATGTCTGTATTTATGTGTATGTACGTATGTATGTATGTATGTATGTATGTATGTATCATACAGTATGATAATACTGTATAGTAGAGACCACAAAGATGTGGGCGTGACCCATGAAAAAACATCACTCAAACACCAGCCTCACTTTTTCCTGATGACAATGAAGCAGTATTGGTTAGGTAAAACTAAGCCCAGACAAGCCTTCAGAACAGATCGACCTGAAATGCTTCAACAAGTTGCTATAAATTTTTTAGTAAAATTTATATGTAAAACAAAATTTCTACTGACTGAGTAACTGACTGACTTATGCCTCCAGACAAGTGTAATGGCTAAGGGGCTTGGTTTTTCACTGTTTTATGTCGCTTCAGCTGGATATGTGCCTTTTGGCATACCACAGTACGTACAATGCATTCTTCATGGACTTACAGTGTGTCCCATTCATCCTTGCTGACAATCGATTTAGTGGTAGCGTGTGATGGCTTCCCTTCATAATGGAAATCGTCCACATTTTTTATAGTAGCTATAGTTACTTCGATTGCAAAGGTGCTTTTCGAACAGTTGTTGATTTGTAATGCTGGGTAATGGGTTGAACATAGCTGACAATGAAGCATAATGAATACTTCCCTTTTCAGACAATAATTGATAGCTAGGGTACGCAGCACCCATCTCTTGATGTGGTATGTGTGGATTCACCAATCATAATAATTTTAACTATTTTACAAAAAAGTTAACAAACAAGCACACAAAAAGTTTCAACTAGAGTAGGACCATATAGCACATCGATAAAAAGTACTGACACAAGCTGGAGTAGAGCACAATATGAAATCACAGTAAAACAATAAAAAGTGTTATATTCCTACTGTGCTCAAGATACCATAATGGAAATTTATGCACAGTAGGGATATAACACTTCTTATTGTTTTACTGTGATTTAATATTGTGCACTACTCCAGCTTGTTTCAGTACTTTTTATCAATGCGCTATGGTCCCTGTAAGCTACTCTAGTTGAAAATTCCCATTTTTTTTGTGTACTTGTGTATGTATACGTACGTTCGTACATATGTATGTATGTATGTATGTATGTATGTATGTATGTATGTATGTATGTATGTATGTATGTATGTATGTATGTATGTATGTATGTATGTATGTATGTATGTATGTATGTATGTATGTATGTATGTATGTATGTATGTATGTATGTATGTATGTATGTATGTATGTATGCATGCATGCATGCATGTATGTATGTATGTATGTATGTATGTATGTTTGTATGCATGCAGTATGGATGTGTGTGTGTGTGTGTGCGTGTGTGTGTGTGTGTGTGTGTGTGTGTGTGTGTGTGTGTGTGTGTGTGTGTGTGTGTGTGTGTGTGTGTGTGTGTGTGTGTGTGCATGTGAGGCAGCATAGCCAAGTGGCTAAAGCATCATCCTGGTAATTGAAAGTTTCTAGATTTGATGCCAATTTAGTGTTGTTGTTTCCTTGAACAAGAAAATTTCTTCAGTCTACCCAACTGTATATTGGCCTGATGTGCAGCCCAACCAGCTACAACATCAATGAGTACCTGGTATTTACTGGGGAAGCAAATGCCAACTTTCCTAGTCTCATTTAGCATTGTTGGGGTTGTTGTGGAACTTCCACAAGGTTCCACGATCTCTCTCTCTCTCTGAGACCTTCTGTGGGGTAATGTAATGTAATGTAATGACTATACTTGTATGTATGCATGTACTCTAGTTGTATGTATGTATCTCCAGACAAGCAGAAGAAGAAGATGTATACATTGTACAGTGCTACTGTTCTTTAGCTGAAGAATGTGTAACATTACGTTTGGATAATAATGACCCAAATTTTCTAACCAGTAAGTTTTGTAACTATTGAAAGATGCAACAACAAAACAACATCTTTTACAGTATAATTATATTTATAATTTTATTGTGCATATATATGACAGCATTTCTAAATGTGTGTAATAATGTCTAGGAGCTGGGTGGGGATGAAGTTTTCATGCACTGCAAGCCTTGTTGTGCTGACTTTAAAGACTTTGTTCTTTTGTATCCTTGGTGTGACTTTGCTGCAGGAGAGAACTCACACAGATACAACAACTTCAGTGATAATTGTATCTATGTTGTATCTAGCTAGGAGTACTTCTCTCTATAGCTGACACTTGGGCTAAATTGTAGTGTTGATAAGCAGTTTAACCAAACTGGGTCACTTTCTATGGAAAGGTTCATTTAGTATGTGTTGTCTGTATAATGGGGACCTGGTATTAGTTGGGGAAACAAATATCCAACCGTACTTGTCTTGTATATTGGTGTTGAGTTGATGTGACACTTCGGGTTCCTTGAACTATCAGTGAGACATGGCACAGTCCTTCTGCGGGTTTCTAGTCCTGCCTCAGAAAATTTAACTGTATCAATTCTAGAGTCACGTACTGCACTGGACAGCAATATAGCAACTTTATGCAGCTGACAGGGACTTTGTGTGTATGCATGCATGTGTGTGACTGTGTATGTGCATATATGTGTGTGTGCGAAATCCAAGTCATACCTTCTCGTGGTGCCTCACGGGCAGTAACTTCATTACTGGCTAATTATTCATGTGGTTTCTGTTCTGACTTTGTCAGTAGCCATTTGAACTCTGAAGAGTTTGCACTGTAGTGATGTTGCAAGCCTTCAGTGCTTGACTTAAATTTGCAATGGAAGTGGAGAATACTTACTTTATTAGACAACCAGGTTTACACCCTAGTAGTTTTCGCCACTTGAAGTATTTTTTGCGTGTGGGGTGTTGGAATGTCCGTAGTCTTGTTGAGGCAGATGGTGGGGTTAAGACTGCTACTGTTCGAACTGGGAAACATCCAGTAGCAGTGGATAGAAAAATTAAATTTCTTGTGAATGAGTTGAAATGTTTTAGGATGGGGGCAGTGTGCATTAGTGAAACTAAGTGGTTTGGTAGTGATCTGTATGAGGTGGATGGCTTTACAGTATTACATTCCGGCCATGACTTGCCTCAGCCTGGTAATGCATTTCAGTGTGGTGGGGGAGTTGCAGTAATACTTGATCCTGTCATGACTCAAGCTTGGCGTGATGCAGGGGAGTCATGGTTGGCAGTCAATTCTAGGATTGTGTTTGTCCGTTTACAGTTTGGTGACAAACATCCATCAGGTAGTCAACAATATGTGTCCATTATTAGTGTGTATACACCCACCCATAGAGCTCCAGCTAGCTGAAGTAAAAGAGAAGTTTTATGATGACCTACAGGCAGTGATTAGTTCAGTTCCATCAAGTGATGTGTTATTGGTTATGGGGGACTTTAATGCAAGGGTTGGTTGTGTGAGTAACTCAGCATCTGAGTCTTTGTGGGATGGGGTACAGGGAAATTTTGGTGTTGTTTTAGTCTCACATATAGCCAGACCCTATTTCTTTGCATGGCGCTTATTGATTGGAAATTATAAGAGCTTACTCCAAAAGAAGGCACTTATAAGCCAAGTGGAGAAATAGGGTCTGGCTACATAAGACTACTTCTGCTTGAGATTGACTTTATGGTACTGATTTGTCATACCTTAGTGCCTTTTTACTTTCACTGTAAAAAAGCATGTTTATTGGGAAGAAAAGAGAAAGTATGTGCACCCGAAATGAAATTGAGATGTCAATCAACTAATCCTAGAAAACATGTTGATTTTGTGCAAGCTAGGTACCCAGTTAATGTACTGAGTAAGAAATTACTCAACCATTTATAAATGAATAAAATGATGTATAAATTTAGGGCCTGCACTGACTTGTTGCACCTGAGTTGTGCACAAGTGCCCCAGTGCTGGTTCACTAGGTAGGTGTGACTGTGTTAGTACGGTAGCTGAAGGCTTTGTTTTTTGTGTAGTGTGTGTGTGTGTGTGTGTGTATGTGTGTGTGTGTGTGTGTGTGTGTGTGTGTGTGTGTGTGTGTGTGTGTGTGTGTGTGTGTGTACTTATATTATGTAAGCTCCTCTCATTTAACATTTACAGATTTTTCGTGTGAGTCCTCCAGTGGAGTGAAGACCACCATCACAGCAGCCAGTAGTCCAAGACAATTTGTCATACAACAGCCTTGAGCCAGTGACAACAACCACAAGTTCTACCCATAACAGCTACAGCAAGCTCACTCAGTCAACATCAGCAGACAAAATACCCAATTTGGAGGTGTCTTCTAAGCCAGTCCCCTCTCATTCCCCAGGTTCTCTGCACAAACACAAAGACACTAGTGCTCCAAGGCCACCTCCAGTCCTCCACATGCCAGGAAGCTGTTTCAGAAGGCATCCACCATGGATTCACTTCCCAATGATAAAAGTAATTTTACATCAAGGATGATCTATGTGAAATTTTTTTCTGCAGATGCAGCAAGCCCTTCTGCTAAGAAATCTCCACCAGTTTTTAGGTGGTCCCCCCCCCCCCCCCCCCACCCCAACCACAGAGAAACCCAAGACACTTGCTCATTTTTCTAAAGGAGATGCTCCCCTGATACCTTGGAGATCTGGACAAGTGGGCCATTGTAGATGTTTCTATAATACATTGGAACCTGTTACTTTTAGACACTTGATTGTGACTTAATGTGCTTGTGTAGTACAGCTACTTTGTGCTATTGTATGTGTAACATGGTTGTCTAGTGGTTGTACTGTGTTTATTGTTGTGCGTGTGCTCTGTTAGAAAAGAATGGTTTTTGCCGACTACCATGTGGTTAAATAAAAAAATCAATCAATGACTCAAAATTATCCAGATGTTTTAGTACCTAATTAATGCGTCCACATAACACAGGTTCCATTGTAGAGTGTTGTTGGCTTTAGAGGCTTCTGTAACCATTAGTGACTCTTACTTTAAACAAAGCCATTGTTACTTCAATTACCCTTTTCAAAATACTCTAATAAAGTGTTCACATAATTGCCCTCGCTTTAATGCAATCATTTTCCAGTAGGAAAGCTAGGGATGTAGCTTTCAAAGTTCCACTGTGTAAAGAGAGTTTAAAATGATGTCAGATTAGATGGCACTACTTGTCAGGAAATTTGTTAACTCTGCTACTATCACAGCATGCAACACACTTAGAGTTAACAAATTTCCTGACAAGTAGTACCATTTAATCTGACATCATTTTAAACTCTCTTTACACAGTGGAACTTTCAACCAGCCTGGCTCATCTGATGGCGAAACTATAAAATGGAAATGAAACAAAATGAATTATACATTGCTACATTGATTTTCAAATAATAAAGTACACTGCACAGCATGGATTTCACACAATTTATTAGACTCTATCTCATGGATTTAAATCTAAACTTTAGTAGTTAATAGTAAAGTTTAGATTTAAATCCATGAGATAGAGTCTAATAAATTGTGTGAAATCCATGCTGTGCAGTGTACTTTATGATTTGAAAATCAATGTGGCAATGTATAATTCATTTTGTTTCATTTCCATATTATAGTTTCACCATTAGATGAGCCGGGCTGGTTGAAGGCTACACTTAACAACAATACTGGACTAGTTCCTGAGAACTATGTAGAACTATTATTATAATACACAATTTTTATACAATATATATCATTGTGTATGTATATGACAAGTGTGTGTAAAAATATGGAGTTTGTAGGTGGGGATAACATGTTTTCTTAGCTTTGTTCTTCTGTGTCCTTTGGCACCTCAACTTGCTACAGGTGGGGTTAGTTCATGATGATGTGTTTGCGATATGGGTCGAAGACAACAGCGATGTCACTATGGGCACACCCCTTCACCAGCTGTTCCTAAATGACTTCTGTGGGAAGTCAATGGGCTCCCTTGCCTTATAGGAAGAAGATTGGGGAGTTTTTATTTGTTATTATTATTAGTAACACTTTACAGTGACCTGCACTGAAGGTCTGACAGCAACATGTGCTGCAGCCTTAGGATTACCTAACCTAATTTCTCAGATGATTATGAAATACGACTGGGCTGCCAACGTCTTTGGACCTGAAAACACTGGACCAAACATTCTGGTGGATGACCTTCAGAGGTCAGTAAATAAAGAGTTGTAGCTGAGAACTGTTTACTGAGAGAAGAAAAATAAGTGTTACCAAAAAGGTAGCAAAAAAAAAAAATCCAGTGGAGAATCCGGGCATCAATCCCGGTACCTTTTACATGCTAAGTGCGTGCTCTTCTGTTTGAGTTAATTCCCCAGTTTTTGTACGTGTGGTAATTTAGGACTTTTTAAACCCTAACTTCTCACTCACACTCCTCCCACTAATCAATTCCTTTGCTCATTTACAACCACTGTAGCAAGTGATTGTGCTTTTAGTGATGCTGTGAACCCTTTTTTATGTCATTACTAAGTTCAGTACGTGATTCCATTGTGCAAGGATTTCAGTGGGACACAAGAGAAGGACCAGGGAGGACTGCAGTATTCTTTGACAATGAAGTGGCCTTTTTAATCAGGTACATCAATGCCGGGCCACATATTAAACTTTTCTGCATTTCATAATAGTACTGACTACACTATATATTCATTGGTCTCTATGTTTTGAAAATTTGTGTTTCAGTGACTTAGCCATGCAGATGGGAATATTTTTGGGATATTGAGTTAACACTTTAAGTTTGATTTAAACAGTCAAACTAGTTCTCTCACCCCAGACTTCTAGTGTGAAGCTTTTGTCATCGTACATGTATTTCCATCCTGCTTAAAACTAAAGATCCTAATGTACCAGTATCTAGTTCTACAAGGTGAAGTGACCAGTTTTTGAAAGTGCTTTCCAGTATGGTCTGTGGCAATACCAGAAGGTTGAAAGTCCTTAAACTATAGGTGCTCAATGAATAGTTTTCAGGTCAAAATAATCACAGCACAGTAAACATTATGACTTCACTGCTGCTGTGCATTCAGTGACTTGCCTTAAGTGATGTAAAACATGCTGCATCAGTGAGTACCCATAGAGAATGCTATAAAAAGTGATTATTAGCTGCTAAGTATACCACCTTATATATACAACAGAAATACACTGATTTCAGTGTTGGAATTTAAGTTATGAATACTAGTTCTTATGGACATAACAACTTCCCAGAATACAAAGGGAATTTTTCCTTTTCAATATATGAACTCATACATGAATATGATTTTTCAGATTACCAGATATAAAAGTCTGTTTTTTAAAAAGCAAGATTCATTTGCCAAAGCTGTCCAATCTGCAAGTGTGTACCAACAAGAACAGAGAAGAAGATTAATAGGATTTAGTCAGGTGCTAATAACAAACATGCTGACTTTTTGCAATTATAACAAGCTAGCTAAATACTGAGAGAATTAGATACACCAGTATTATGTAATAATGAATTGTAGTGTATTAGTGCAACTGTGTACTCACAACACAGGATGGGAGACATAACACAAGATGCTGTACCACTGCAGCAGTCAACAGAGGATAAACCAGTGCTATGTATTGGTGTAAAACTACCTATCAACAAAACGTTTGGAGCTAGCAGACAAGAATTAGTAGCCAATACAAACAAGATGGCAAAGATTGAGGAAAAATCAGAAATTTGTGTTATTAATATTGGTGTAAAATTACCAGCTGATGATGACGAAATGAAATTTGAGATGACAAATGATCCACAACCAATACAAATTGAGAACAATTCTGAACTGTGCACTGGTTATAAAAATGTGATGCCACCCATCACCGTCAATCCTGCGAGATCATTGGTGGTAAATTGCCAACACTCTCAACAGTAGAAAGTAATGCGCATGTAAATCCTATCTGTTTTTACTCAACCATATAGGTTGAAAACACACACACACACATGCATGCACACACACATGTCTAGAATGACTGTACCTATATACTGTACATTTTGAGATCTTGTTTATGCATTTATATCCATGTGTGTAAGTTGGAAGGTTTGTCAGCTGTGTCATTTATTTGTGTGTTAATCGCACAAATATTCGAATTCAGTTGTCAAAAAATATATGACCAGATCTGCAAGCACCACAAACATTTGCACAAGCCTAAATTTTATATCAGAATGCTTTAACACAATGGTTAAACTATATAAATTTTCTGCAAATTATTTGAATTCCCTACCTCATAGCAATGTAGAAAGTGCTAATGACTAAAACCTTACTCAGTGCTCCTTAGGAGATGCAACATATAGCTACATATGAGTGTTTGTTACATACATTTGGAACTATATTTTCATTATCATTGTTTTCTCACAGTTTTTGCCTTAACCCACATTGTAGGAAGGACATGTGAATACCACTTACCTAGTATGACAAACATGATGGTATGTCCACTTATTTAATCACTTGTTTATTTTCTCACTGTCACTGTAAAAATTAATCTGCAGTACTGTAGCTTCAGCTGCTATAGTTTTACTTTGATTCTTTAGATGTAGTAGCTATATAAGGCAATTTCAAAAATGCACAAACATGCAAGGTTTTTAGATATGTAACATATTCTAATGATGTCTTTTGCAAAGTTTAATGTACCATAAATACTTGATGGGTTTGTTGTTTTATAGTGTTATAAACACGTACCTGAGAGTGCTCTTAGCATGGGGAATTCAATTTAGGACAGGTAATGTCTGGAGTAAATATTTTCTAAACCACACATTGGTTTCCATATGCTTTCACAGGTTCACATTTTTTTTGGATTTAGAAATGAAACTTGGACACAGGGTTTATCACTATACAGAGTGAAAATTACATTTTCATAGAATTATCATTAGCTATGGCTTCAAGAATCACATGTTGCAGTGAAGAATAAGCCTGTTAGTCATAGAAACACTAGCATAAAAGATCCTATTGTATCAGTATCCAGTCCTACAAGGTGAAGTGACCAGAATCAAACCTTATGACAGTGTAGTACAAGTAATGCTATACTCCAATTCTATACTCCAAGTAATATATATAAGTAATGTATGTAACAAGTACAGTAACCAAGTAACAAGTAATGTTACAAGTAAGTAAGTAATGCTACACTGTAACTTCAGAAGTGTGAAGTTCATACTGATGGAATGACTCCTGTGGTTGCTTAGTGTGATCATAATACTAAGTGACCGCAGGAGTCATAACATCAATTTTCATTGTATACTTCAATTCTGTTATCAGATATTTTGCTCAGCGAGGCCTATAATTTACTGTTACAGTTGAAACTGCTTTCCAGCATGGTCTGTGGCAATACTAATGTGAGTTATATAAGTTGACTTTCATCAAGTCCTTTAACTATAGGTATTAATTAATGATCAATGGCTAGTTTTCAGATCAAAATAATCACAACACAGTGAGCATTATGACTAACTGCTGCTATGCATTCAATAGCTTGCCTTAAGTGATGTAAATCAGCATTTGAGTACCCCAGAATGCCATAAAGGGTAATAAAGCAGTGTTAAATCATTATCGCTGAGTGCACCATACAAGTTACAAGCAAGGCTCTGTTTGACCTTGTCAGCTATCCCTAGACCATTCATGAAACTAGTTTCATAGACTTGTGGCAGAGCATAGGCCAAATAATAGCATTTTTCAATCCATCCACCATATATAGCACCCCACTAGTGATGTAATAACCAATCAACATGGCCACTAAAAGAATGAAAACACAATAGCAAGGGCTAATGACACAATAGTAAAGCTAATGATAGAGCCTGGAACTGGAAAGTGGATCTCAAAAGAGTAACATGTTCCATTTGTGCTACCACTTTGTTGAGTTGGAATTACTTTGAATTCTTTGAAATTTGTCATTTTTTATTATTGTACAACAGACCTGAAAGGGTATGACTGTTATATTAGAGTATTTTGATACACACTTGTTCTAATACTTTTAAATGTACCCACATTTCAAGGCAACACAATGTTTATGGACTTTGTAAATGTGTATGACATTAAAAATGAAGAAATCAATGAAATCTTGCTTAACAACTTTTTATTTCTGTGATCCCCTAATTTTTTCTTGTACTTGTTTAGTATTTTTTGATGACTGGACTGGTGAACCCATCAAAAAAATAACTCCAGACTTAAATTTTGTCTGAATGACCATGTCCTAGCTATCAATTACTGAAAAGTGAATGGCTTCATTTTCAGTTGGTGTATAGCTGGAAAGTTTATCAGGAGGAAACTTCAGCGAATTTGTCATGATAGGATTCCGGCAAGAAAAAGTTAGGCAAATTTGTTAGTAGCTGACACAGATTTGTGTTGGACAAACTTTTAGTTTGGCGAACACCACTCATTTGCCCAATTTGTCAACTTTCTGGCTATATGGATGGTATCATAAGTGCAAGAAGTGCCTCTGCAATTAATCCATACAGTAACATATAGGGAAGCCATCATGTTCCACTGCCAATTCATTTCAAGTTATACTGAGAGCACTTTTAGGGAATACAGTAACTTAATGCCACTCCCAAGAAGTCCTATATGGACCATTTATTAGCATAAAATTTGAGGGTGTAGTGATTTGTCAATGTGAAAGAGCCATGTATGTACCAAACAGTTAGTACACTATGGAGGTGAAGGTATGTGTACATCTGTAATGCATCGCAAGCATTACAACTGCTTGAAGTAACTAGGAGAAAAAATATAAAGTTTTCATTATCCAATCTCAACTAGTTTTATGTTACTTGGTTGATTTTATGTCACAAAAAATTGAAAAAATGCACAGGCACATTGACTAGTGTTGGCTGCTCACTTCTTGTTTGGAGTCTCAGCTTGAATGAAGATGTATCCACAACCATCTCACAGAAAGTGACCACAGGATCTGCCACCTTGATGCCTGTAGTGGTGAGGATTTCATATTTGAAGGTATACAGTATACAGTTACTACACAAACTGTTAGGTATGTAGCAACAACTGTTATAGCTACCTGATGTCAGACCCGACCCTTTTTTGAGGGGGCACTTATGATTGAAAATCATTAAGTGCCTCCCCAAAAACAGGGTCTGGCCACATAAGACTACATGAATAAGCCTGTTAGTGCTCATTTCCATCTATAAGGTCTGGCCATGCGAGACTATGCAACATGTGCTACATTCCTGAAGCCCTATATTTACCTAGCTATATCTAAGTTTCATCCAAGAAACTGTTAGCCTGTGAGACACATACAAATTTGTATGGGGACAAATGTGTGGTTTAGAAAATATTTACTCCAGACATTGCCTGTCCTTAATTAAATTCCTTATAAACACTATACGAGACAGCCTACAAAATCCATCAAGCATCTACGCCACAATAAACTTTGATGAAAGTCATCCTATTTTGATGAAATTTGTACAACTCTTTATGCTGATGACATTGCACTCTTCACTTCTGTGTACCATGCATTAGAGCACAACCTGTAGAGAAGCAATTCCATGCATAGGAGGTCACAAAGTGTTTGCATGAATGCAAAAGTAAAACAGGTCATCTATGTGACACAACTTTTATCAATTGCCAAATTAGAATATGGTTCTGATCTGCCAGTATTATTGACGTATTTGAGACATCTGAAAAACTCCACATGTTATGTCACTTAAAACACTATTATAGCAGCTGAAGCTACAATGCTACAAATTACTTTGTACAGTGACAATGAGAAAAATAAACAAGTGATAATTAAATGGACATAACATCATCACATCTGCCTGTACCTTATTTGTCTTTCCTACAACGTGTGTTAAGACAAAAACTGTGAGAAAAATGATCATGAAAACGTATGGATGTAACAAACACTCATGTGTAGCTATATTGCATCTTCTAAGGAGCACTAAGTAATCTGAAACTTTTCTGACAAACACAATGGTACTGGTTGGTTTTAGTCATTAACACTTTCTACATTGCTAATAGGCCGGGCATTCAAATAATTTGCAAAAAAATTAAATTTAACCATTGTGTTAAAACATTATGCTGTAAAATTTAGGCTTGCGGAAATGTGTGTGGTGCTTGCAGATCCGGTCACATATTTCTTGTCAACTGAATCCGAATATTTGTGTGACTGGGATATTCTAACACACAACTGACATGGCTGACAAACCGTTCAAATTACACACAAGGATATAGTGCTATAAATACATAAACAAGATCTCAATATTTTAAAAACAAATTAAAATGTATACAGTATACAGTCATTCTATTGATTAGACATTGTGTATACATGAGCATGCATGTATGTGATAGTTTCAACCTACATGATTGAGAAATAGATAGCATACACACATTATTACTTATTGTTACTCACCATCTTTTCTACTGTGGATGGTGTTGGTGTTTAATTCACCACCAATGATATCCCAGGATTGACAGTGATGGGTGGCATCACATTTTTATAACCAGTGCACAGTTCAGAATTGTTCTCGATTTGTATTGGTTGTGGATCATTTGTCATCTCAAATTTCATTTCTTCATCATCAACTGGTAATTTACACCAATATTAATGACACAGAGTTCTGATTTTTCTCAATCTGTGCCATCTTGTCTGTAATAACTACTAATTCTTGTCTACTATAGTATGTTCATGTTGAGCTGAACCCTGAAAAACAGCTAAAAATTAAAAGTGGATTTTTTCTCAACAGAGTTAGCATTTCTGCCAACCAGATGATTATTGGTAACAGCAAAGATGTCAACAACAGACACGTACGGTTTGGCTCCATTACAAGTTCGGGAAAGGGCTCTAATGGACACTGTACTTATATGGCTTCTCCATAGGAAATGTATTGTGAAAATTTTGATTGGCCGTGAATATTATGTCAAACATTTAAACAACAAGATTTTGAAATATTTTTAGCGGATCAAGCAGTACTACAAATGAGCCAAATTTCAAGATCGTGTGTAATTGCATCCATGAGTTATTAAATGTTTTTGAGGATTCAGCTCAACGTGAACGTACTATAGCTCCCACCATTTTGTTGATAGGTAGTTTTACACCAATACATAGCGGCACTGGTTTATCCTCTGTTGACTGCTGCAGTGGTACAGCACCTTGTGTTATGTCTTCCATCGTGGTCAGTGGCATCAATCCACTGCAATTTTAGCACCTGACTAAATCCTGTTAATCTTTTTCTCTGTTCTTGTCAAGTTGGTACAAACTTGCAACCACCTTAGATTGGACAGCTTTGGTAAATAAAACCTTCCTTAAAAACAGACTTTCTTAACTATAGTAACCTGTTCTGACATAGTTGGCAGTGGTATGTGTGTAATCCTCTCTACAGTATCTCTACTATGACAGTGGTATGTGTGTAATCCTCTCTACAATGAAGTGGTATCTCTACTATGATAATGGTATCACTTGCAGGGACATAGGGAGGGGTTTCCAAAGGTTCCAGGATAGGTTTCAGCAGGAATCTAACACACCAAGTTTGGTGGCACAGAAGTGAGTGAAGCACAGTATAGTGCAAAAATTTATGGAAACATCATAATGCTTATATTGATGTCTCAGAGAAGGATCTACAGAGTTGAGCTCCTCTTGAAAGTTCTTTTTAAAGATAGCTAGATGTATATGTAGTTGCCTTGCATGAAAATGCATAGATCATCTTCTTTATACCAAGAACTTGCAGGGGTATACAAGTTCACATACAAGTCCTCAATACACTTAACTGTATGAAGTCAAATTTATATTAATGCTTTGATTGTTACAGTTGTTTCATTTTTGTCAGTGAATTCATGTTTGCATGTGTAGATGGAGGGTTATACAATATGACATAACTATTCATCCATGATATAAAGCAATCTGTTCAGTTTGGACCATTTAGGCAAGATCTTCTCAGTGGACCCCTGTTACCAGTAACCCCCTTGAAAAGTTGTGCAGGAAGTTATACATGTCCATATAAACTACTGGTATTCATAACTTTTGGGTATTAAGAAACACAGCAGCTAAAAGAATGTCAGCATTGAAATCAGCACATTTTAGTGGTATTAATGAGTAGGCAGTTGGTGCAAGCGGTAATTATGTCATCCACTTGTTTGTGTTGACTAAAACTGTACAGAGAAAGAACACAATAATGTCAAACCCATCACCTAAACAATGTATATTGCTTCATGTCCTTTATAAGCAGTCCTTGTGGATTAACCAAGAGTTGGGCTAGTGTGGCTGTATACATCTTGTATTCCGTTCCTAACATAACAATTTAATGTTGAATAATCCAAAACTTGTTATTGGCCATTAGGGCCATAAAGAGAGTTTACATCATAGCTATGGATACTGGGCATAATACATTAAGATGGTGTTTGTCTGACTTGGAGAAAACAGGCACTGAGTAGAGTGCCTCAAAAATTGAAATATGTCACAAATTATTCAAAAGCCATACAGTTTTGTATGTAGTTGGGGGTGAATAATATCTGCTATGACATTTTCTGACGTCACAAAACAAAATGGCCATGCTAGTGTGGGTAGGGAGGTATTGGGTGATATAGATTGGTAAATTCAAAAAAGGTGAAGGTGAGGAGGCATATACAAACATTTTTAAGCCTACTTGTGTGTTTGAATTTAAAATTTTCAGTCTGCTTTCCTCGTTTTGCATAGTCATGATATGTGTACTACTTCTTACCTATTTATTATTTCCTGGTTCCATGTGTATAAAACTACAGACTGCATTCATTCAAATACTGTGTGTGCCATAGTCCCACACTAGCATGGACATTTTGTCAAATATGACATCAAATTTCATCAATGCAGATATAGTCCATAGCACAACAAAGGTAACATCTTAACAGAACAGGGGAAAAACAATTTAAAAAATGTCTTGGAATTAGCTTTAGCTAACCTAACTATCCAAATATTAGAAATGTTTAATAATCCAGTAAACATTTTTTAGTTAGATGGAGTACTTGATCCTTGTGCAATATCAACATGGTTGTGTATTCAAAAATTCTCTTTGAACATGGGCATATAAAAACAAAGATTTGCTTATATAGAAAATATCTGGTAAACAATTTTGTAACAATATAGTTAAGGTGATACTGTGTATAAAGTTTACAAGTACTTGTAATAAAGAGTACAACAAGCAGAAATAGTAAAGTTCAGCACAAAGCCATGCAACCAACTGTACATGCACTTTGATGGCTTCATATTAATATTTCGAGGGACAAATTCTTCAAGGTTCAGCAATGTTACCTAACTTAAAGATTTTGCAGATTTGCAAACTATCCCAAAATGTATTAGGTTATGTGAAAGTCTAAATATTTCAAGAAAAAAATTACCCCCTAAACTGCAAAATCAATGAAACTTCTCGAAATAGTTTGGTAAGCCCCTGACTTGGATGGATAAATTGTGAGCAGTGTGTCACCCAATTAGGCAGTCACATGATTGTTTTGTAGTTCTTTTCCTGGCAGGTGGTCAGGTTTCTCATTCACTCAAGATTTTGTTTCACATAATTTGCTATCACGCAATCTTTCAGCTCACATGACAGGTTCACAGCTTCCCTTGATGTCTATTATATGGCTTGATAGGCATTTCAGTTTGGCTCCTTGTGTAGCGAACTCTAGCTTATGTGGCTGCAAGCTCTATGCAGTCAAACCTATTTTAACAAGGACACTTAAAATGAGGACGCCTGCATAATCTGGACACTAGGTAATGTTCTCAATAATCCCTTAGCATGTAAACTGACCTGGAAAATCAAGACACCTTAGTTGGTCTCAAGGCAGGGGCTTCCCTAAAGAGCAGAAGAGCAGTGCTACTACTTTACTCAAAATTCTTCTGATGTGGTAAGAGAATGTACATGATTAACAAATTGACTTTGATGTTGGTAGCAAATTGACAGTATAACTGCTCTACTTTATTATATTTGTTGGTATAAGGTGTCCTTAATACGCAAGTTGTATTGTAGTCCATGGTGGAGAGTTTTGTTTAGCTATATAGCAGCCCATGAACTGCAATTGGATGTTGTAGTTATATTTTATGCAGATCAAGTTGCCTACTGCTAATTACAGCTACATGGGTGACCCCAATGAACTGAGCTTCAAGAAAGAGCAAATATTTATGGTGGAGTAGGATTCTAGAATAGATAGATAGATGGTAGTTTCAAAGCTATTGTGAATATAGGCTGATGGCCTAACCAAAGTTTAAACTTTAATCCATGAGATAGAGCCTAGTGATATGATTGTATAAAATCCATGCTGTGCAGTGTACTTTAAATTTCAAGTGTAAAAACTTGAAATCAACGTGGCAATGTGTAATTCATTTTCCTTTATTTTCATTTTATAGTTGCACCATCAGATGAGCCAGGCTGGTTGAAGGCTACACTTAACAACAATACTGGACTAGTTCCTGAGAACCATGTAGAACTATTATCATAATACACAATATATTATATTGTCAGGAGTGCATCAAATCCTATACAAGGACTTCAAATTGTCCATAGGATTCGACGTACTCCTAATAATTGTGGACATATATGACAGTATTTGTAATAATAGAGTTACATATGGAGTTTGTAGGTGGGGCTCTGCTAACTTTTGTGTCCTTTTGGTATGATTGCTACAATAGAGGAGAGCTCGAGAACTCAGTCACACAAGATGAGATGATACAATGCAGCAAGGTGTCTTGATTTTCCAGCCTGGTTTTATCCAGTACAGAAGGATACTTTAGGACCATAGCTGAATCATGTAGGTGTCCTTGACTACATGTCCACATTTGCAGAATGTATAATTAGATTTTTTTATGTTATGTAATTGCCTAATCATTACTTATCAACATTCAAGCATGTTTTCTTCCTTTTAGTTAGGATGTCGAACGAGACAAGTTTGTTTGCAAGTATGCCTTGGTGAAGAGACATACGGCATCAAGTTAATACAAGGTACCAAACACCAGGCCTGACTGAAGAGGAATGTACAGAAAAGCTTAATACGTATCTCTCAAAGGCTACTATTAATGCTGATGAAGAAGTGTATTGGTGTGTCTGTACGTAAATGAAGTAGTACATCAATAACCATTCCCAACATACAAGTCCTCAAAGATCACATTGATTTCATTTTTTATCTCTGCTCCTTTACAAGAGAACAGCTTCCATACAAAAAACGAATATAATTTTGTGTTGCTTTGAATTGTGGTACACTCAAGGAGAGGGGTGAATTTAATGTTAAATTCAAATTAACAACTCAAAGATTTGCTGTTACATCTATAGGGCAATGCAAGCTGCTTATGAAAATGCTAAAAGTTGGCTTGTGGTTAGTTAAGCTAATCATGGCTCACCTTTTGTAATTGGGAACAGGTTAGAGTAACAACTACCAAATACTAGCATTCAAACACTCTAATAGAACAGTCACATTCAAACAAAGTTTCTGCAAATCAAATACATATGTTTCAGCATGCATGATAACAAGTAAATAGATGCTGTCTTGATCTGCATGCCACTTTTATAAGAGGTTGTTATTTTGTAACCAATACTTGGCTCCCATGTTTTGATTTCACAACTTTTTGTTATTCACAGCTGGTTTAGTTCATATAGATACTATTAGGGGTAAATTGTTAGAGCATTGTACAGTAAACCACTAATTGTGGTACATGTTTCTTCGTTTCAATAACCAGGATGTGTTATGGCTTCTTGTAAAAGCTGAGGTGGTCATAGCACAGCAGCACACCCTTGGGGTGTCGGCACACTTTCAGGATATGGTGTGTGAAGCACATAAGACAAGTAGTGTGATTGTATGTTGGTGAGCAGGAAAATGCTATATAAATGATTATAGTGTTCTAGTGTATTTCTGTGACATCCTCAGTTTAGGATACCGTATAATAGAATTCCCAACGAAAAAATCAACATTCGCCAAATAATTTCTTTACCACTGCAGGGTGTTTATCTTACTACACTGATACTTGAACCACTATAAAACTGGAGGCGTGTTCGTTTTAGTTTGAGAACACCTTAAATTTTTGTCAAATTCAGTCACAAATGATGTACAATTTGCATGCACTTAATGCAGTTAACATGTTTCCATTGCATCAGATCATGTCGTTGTTGTAAATTGACTACTGTGGATAATGAGTGTGTGTACTGTAGACCCTCAATTATCCAACCCTCGATATTAGAGTATTTTAAAATACAAATATAATAAAGTATTTTAAGACACTAGCCAAAGTAGCTACATACCAACTAAATGTGTACTCGCTGCATGTATTATATGTACTTACAGGATTACTATTAAATTAATCCATATAAAATGTACATAAGGCCGTGCAAAGTTAATTATATGTTTCTGGTCCCACCAATTCCCCAAAATTGATCAGGTGACCAGGCATGTTTTCTTTTCTTTTCTTCTTTTTTTTTTTTTTTTTTTTGCTACTTTTTGATGTGATATATATATATATATATATATACTACATTTGACATAGCAGCTAGTACATGGAATTATAGGAGAAAACAAGGTTAACATAATAAAGTTATATGTATAAGAAAAAGAGTGTTTACAAGACATGAACCTTTCACCGATATAAAATATTATAAATTATTGTATGGTGATTGCACCATTCATTCTGCAAAAAAAAATGACTAGGAAGGGAACCCTGAAACATATAATTAACTTTTCATGGCCTAAACTAGATAAATAAAAAAATGAAAATTTTAGAATGGGGGAATAGGGATTGCTGAAAATAGCCAAGAAACAAGAAGGGATTGTTGGAGGTTAGTACACCCACAAATCCCTATCTTGACTGGTGGCATCGCTGAAGGCTGACATAGTAGACCCATAAATCCCTCTAATTAGCTAGCTAGCTCTAGCTGGTGGTATAGCTCAGAGCCAAAATAGGGATTTGAGGGTGTACTGACCTCTAACAATCCCTTCTTGTTTTTCTGGCTTAGCTTCTTTCAGTGATCCCTATTCCTCATTTTAAAATTTCCAATTTATCTAGTATATACCTGATCATGCAGGGTACCTCCTTGAGGTTTTGCTGTACTGGGGTAGTGTAGAGCTATAATACACTTTAAACCAAGAGTACATAATAATAATAAAAAATTGAGTGTCCAACTCTCACCTTACAAACACACTGAGTCAAGTTATCATTTAACTTTAGGATATTCTTCTTTTATACGAGTGAACGTGAAAGGCCGGCTTGTTGATTGATTGGTGTCAATGGGACTACATATCAGTGACTTCTACTGAAATATACCTGTCTCTTGAGTTGTGCCCTTCATGTTGTAGATCAAAGCATTTAACACGTTGGGTGAATATACAGCTTGTTGTAATTGCGTCATCACTTGACTCAGTGTGTTTTGGTAGTCTATTCCAGTAGAACACACTCTATTTTTTATTATGTATTCTTGTATATGCTAATAATAAAACGGGTGTGTTTACTGATGTTGTTTACAACACTTAGATAAAAGATGTGTACATGTGAAATGTGCCCGCATAGCTACAAATTAATAACATAGTGCATAGAACAAATCAAAAAGGATAATACTGAAGCCACAATGGTAACAGATCAGTTCCATGTAAATAGTCCAAGGATGTTTCCACTTTGAAACTACCAACAGTAAACAGTTTTCTACCAGAAAACCTCTGTTGCATAGTTTCTTTTAAATTGCCCTTTAATCTGATTCTGCATCCCTCGATTATGTTTTCCACATTCAGAATTAGTGTCAGTAGTTTAGGAGAGTTTATTATGAGATTACAGATCCCATCAAGAGTCATCGAGTTTACATAAAGGGCTACATGTACTAATCCACCATGTGTTGATACTGTCTCCAAAAAGACATCTGGGATGTTAGTGTTTCTTGATGTAATGGACAACTGTTGCAAATTGGTGACAAAAACAGATGAAATCAGCAAGCGTTCATCACAGTGGCACGATAAAACTGTAAGCTCTTTGCAACCATTGATAACATCCTGTATCAGATCTGAGTGGTTACCAGGTAATTTGCAATATTTGAGCACCGGAAAATGGGACAACAACGACCATTTTACATCACATTCTGCGCACACGTGACATAATACATGGGCCAAAGGTGATGCAAGTTGCAACGCTTGCAGACTGGAGCATTTTTGATATAAGTCAATCAGCTGTTGTTCACGCAAGTTACCATCAATGACTGGTTGGAACACACACACGTCTATGACTAGATGTGTTAGGTTCATATGACTCAGTATCTCCCATAATCCCATACAGCTTTCTATAAAACTAGAGGAAATATGCATCAAGCTTAATCCACGCAAATCATGGCAGTGGTTACCAATCATACGGAGACCTTTTAAACTTCTCAAACAGTCATAGTTATTGTCCAGGTTGAGACGTTGAAGATTGGGACAGGCGATAGCAAGTTGTTCCAAGTGACCAGGGTTAGCCGATGTGTCAGAATAATGTGCAAAGTCGAGGGTAACCTCAGCAACACAACTGAGAGAATTGACGTTACTTAGCATAACATTTGCCCTTGGGATGATATCATCAAACACAATGTCTGCTCTTGTATCTGCTTTATAGACTGGTTTACCACTGCAAATACAGTCAGTTAGTGTTAAACCGTCCCAATCTATGCCTGATATTCCAAACTCATTAGGTTTCACATATGGCAGAATAGCTCTTGGACCAAACTCTAACTGAAACTCTGGTAAGGTAGGGAAAAGGTTTAGTGGTACTCTAAACTTGTAATACAACTTGAAATAGGATGTGTGACCAACTGTAGGTACAAAATTCCACTCTAACAATGACTCCAGAAACTCTGTAGACTCAAACATTTCAGTGACAAGATTTAAACTATACGGAACAAAACCTTTTTTCATCCACTCTTGGACCCACAAAGAACACATCGAATGGTATTGTTTTCCTTTAATCCACCAATAAGAAGTAATGGTTTGATATCAGTGCTCAACTGAACTTCCAACTTCTCCAAATGTTCCATGTGTTGTACAGTAATTCTCAATTCCTCAGAGTCTAATGTAGTTTCTGGTGGTAGACTAAGTTGAGTTACTTTTTTACAGCATGACAACATCTCCAGCAACACTGGTGGTGTCACGTGATCAGGGAAGACCAATCGTTTAATGTACTCTCCACAAGCCTTCAACGTGTTCATCACGGTACATTTCTCTCTATGGTCATATAGTGGCCATACAAATTCACTCCACAGTGATGGTGTTTCGCTCACAACTTGCATTTTCCGAGAAACGCATCGCAACTGTGCTTTGTCACGTGCCGTTGGTAAAAAAGATAAAATGTAAACTATCAGCTCCACAGGAAGACTTAAGATTTTCAATACTTCCCACCAGTCGTCCGCAGACTTATCTACTTGCTCCATGCTTTGGATCACGTGCACACATGCTGATTAAATGAAATAATTTTGACAATCACGTGTACGGATCACGTGCTCTTACTTAAAGACAACACGGCGTCAACATCGTTGTGTTATAGTCAAAAACAGACCATTGAAAATCGTCCAATACTCTAACATTGTACAGATACAATGGGAAAGCTCTTTCGAAAAATATTTTTAAATCTGATGCTATACTAGAAGTGGAGATTTCACAGACCATACTATCTATTAGTCTCGCGTGGCCAGACCGCTTTTTCTTCGCCACGGCGCTTATCGATTAGAGATTATAAGCGCCTGCTTCGAAAAGCAGGCGCTTATAATCTCCAGTCGATAAGCGCCGTGGCGAAGAAAAAGCGGTCTGGCCACGCGAGACTAACTATCTATGCACAGACTGACCAGTTTTTGAATGTTCATGAGGTTAGCCCGGTATAATATTAATTCTACCTTTTAATATATTAGAGCCTTGCAACCAGCTGCAGACATCTAATAATGCCGGTGAAACCTAGATTTTTAACGTAACTGGTCTTGCAGAAATTTACTTAAAACACAAAAATTACCATACCCTTTACGGGAAAATTTTAAGTAACCAGCGCCATCATACTTACGGAGTAACTTTAAGTTATGTGTTCCGTCTTCATTACTGGGAAACTTTAAGTAATTACCTCCGTCATCTTTACGGGAGAATTTTAAGTCATTGCGTCACGTGATCTTAGTTATCTGTAGTTGTGACGTGTCTGCCTCCCACTGTCACGCAATCCGTCCCATGAATTCACTACTACAGTACCGTATTTATTAGCTTATTACTGGGCTGCTCCAAATCAATTGTGGTACCATCGCGCACATCCTCTATGATCACTCGCTGCCTTAGCCAGTATCACGTGATTTTAGCGGCCCTTAACTACTTGATTTTGATCACGTGACTTTGGCGGTTCAACCACATGGATTATGAAGTGTGCTGTAATAAGGCTGCAGATTTTCTATGCTATGACTGCAGCCCTGAAGGAAGGCCTCTTTGCAGCAGTTGCTCAGAATTATTACAACGTAACCCCAAAAGAACTGGACATTCACTGGTGAGTCTTATACCTCATGAATCTTCATACAAAATTAAATAATACTGTATTGTGTGCATAGGTGCCTGTAGAAGAGAGTCCCAGTACCTGACTGCCCAGCACCAACACTTAGTTCTCAGAGCTCCCATCACAGTAATGATTCTTTGGATGGTGCTGAGGCCAGTAAAGTTTTAACTTTAGTTGAATCTTTTTCGCTTCTCTCCTTTTATCCGTATCAGAAGTCCATCATTGATGCTGTACTGGATATGAAGAACACAATCATTATCCAATCTACTCAAATATGAAAAGTCTTTATATAGCAATATGTTAATCTGTGTCAACCTTAACCATAACTTTAGTATTGCCTGTTTAGCAAAATGATGACTTTCACTGTCCGTACGAAGGTAATTTTTTCTGAGCTCAAGGCGAGCATGGGTTGAAGTGAATAACTGAGCAGACCCTAACCAAAATTTATACTAGTGTGTTTGATAATACTGAAGTCTGTTGATAAATATTAGTGGTAACATATGAAGAATTAAATAAATAGACTGGTTAAGTTGGCTGGAAGAATAGCCTCTATGCTTATTAATGCACTATCAACAGGGTCAGTAAAATATTTGCAAGTGTTAATATACCCTAGCAAAATATTGTAGGTATATGTAGCAACTATGGGCAGCACTAGTTAGGTACCATAAATGATGGTGACTTAATTTTGGCGAATCAGCATGCAAAGCAGGAAATGTTTGGCAAACATACTGTATATGGCCAGTACTGAACAGTATAAAAATAACTAATAGGCAAATGAAGTTTGGCAAATTTCCTTTGTTTGTCAAATTTGCTTAAGCCACGCTAAATTTTCGTTGTTTATGGTAGTAACAAACCTAACAGTATCCTCAGAACAGCCAATAAATGTTTCAGATAGATTGATACAGAATTTTTAAAAACAGAATTTTGGAATGACGGATTGCCTTCAGTCAGAACGGCTAAGGATACAAGCTCGCTGTTAGATGCTGACCGTTGCCTTTTGGCATACTGTAGTATATACAATGCACACACACATCATGCCATTCACATGCTTTCATTTGTCCTCCTTTTTGTCCAATTTCTTACAGTGCAAGGTGTTGATTCTGTAACTCTGGCCACACAGTGGCATTTATGGTTTCCCAGTGAATTGTCCATTTCTCCATAATGACTGGATTGAATACAGAATGGCTTTTCTACTAAGTGTTGTTTAAATGCTGTGTAACGGGGACATAGCTGTAATGATAATGATACGGCTAACAAACTTTTACAAATTAATAGGAGGGACACACATTCGGACAATAATGTCTGTGTTAGCTATGCCAAATGAGCTATGCACAGGATTACCAGCACACTGATTCTTATCTAAGCACACCATACAAGTACAAGAAATACGATTACATTTGTTTACTTATTTGCAACACAATTATCATTGTAATTAGAGTCTTGTATGTAACATGTGCTGATAAACAAGTTATTAAATTCTGTTATAACAAAAACAGGTAGAAAGAAAAATATTAATAAGCTTTGGATTCATGGAGAAAGGTCAGGAGATTGCCAGCACCTGTGGACCCCTACTGACTGTTCTGTGTGTGCAACATTACAATACTGTTAATATATATTAGTTAATGGCTTAATGATTAATGTTATATGCTATTGGTAGATCAGAGGATGCTAAAAAGAAACGATTACAAAGCAAAAGAAGCCAAGAGATACTGCAGCTATCTATGGTCCTCCACACAAGCAGCAACACTTTTTGAATGATGAAGATGACTTAAAGCAGGCAAGAAAAAGAAGGGTGCCAGTCCTAACAATAAACCCAAGATAGGAGGAAAAGTAAAGGCAAAATATGACTGAGAGTGGTTTACAGGAGAACTGGTTTCCTACAATAAAGACATTGATCAGTGGACAATTTACTTTAAAGATAATGATTATACCAATTATGTGATTTTTTCCAGACAGACGTTAAAATGGAATATGACAAGCTTTAAGCAGGAAATTTTTATTATGTAATTGTGATATTGACATAAAATTACAATTTCATGCCTACATGTACTGAGACATATCGACAATATAAACCCCCATGTAGCAAAGCTTGAGGTTCATGGCTAGGAGGGGATATACACAGTTGCATGTATATGTGATCTATATTCTGACTTTGAGCCAGGCTTTAGTAATACAAGTGTAGTGGCTGGCATCCAAAGAATGTTTCAAATCTTGCATTGGTATTGCTCTTGGGCACCCTTAAATTTTAACAATACAACCTCCACCTTCCCTTAATGGACCATATCCACAATTAGAGGTGTACCGATAATCAGATTGGCCACCAATATGGGAATTTTAGCCCATATCGGTAATTGGTAAAGGTGCTACAAGAATCGATATTGCTAGCAATATTCACACAGTGGGATTACATTGGTTTCTCACTTAATCAGTGGCACTTTTAGTGTCACTGCTCCTTGTTTATTGAGGCTGTGCTGAACAAAGCTAGAAGCCATACAAACACAGGCGATTGTTTCCTTGCTGAAGTGCTTATCCATTGTTTAAAATGAAATAGTAAAAGCCAGTACTTTAGAGATGATGAAAAAGCCACAGGAGAACTAAGGAAGGCAGAATCTGTCTTCTCTACCAGCCATTAAAATGTGAAGTAATGCAAAGTAATCCGTTTAAGCCTTGATGGGAGCATGCATAAAATAATTATTTGTGGTGCTTCTGGGTTGCACAATGGAAGCGACACCACAAACATAGACCATAGATTGCATTTAGCATAAAAGAGCTACAGTAGATCATAGATAGGTGTAGTATTATCTATGGCTGGCTATATACATTTGTTGAAAACTGTGCCTTGCAAATATCAGATCGACCATCTGTTATTGGTTTAATTTCTTTAGGTGACATCAGTATTGGATATCGGAAAATGGCAAAATCCCATATCGGTAAACCTCTATCCACAATGACATCATAATTGACAAAATAGCCATGTTAGTGGGGTCTTCACTACGTTTTCAACTGTAGTAGCCAAAAGGAATTTCATTTGTGGCTTTTACGACATGGAACCATTAGATAAGGTAGAATGTATGATCAAGTGATGTGACTAAGCAAAACCAGACCAAAGTTGTGATGTGGATACAAACTATCAGAATTTGCAATTGTCTTGTAAGTAGATGTATATGCCACACCTTCCCACTTGCTGCAGTGCATGCATTATCACCACATCTCCCAATACCCCTCTCTGTACAATTGCAAGTTCCCCACTATTGCCACCATTTTTATGTTGTAATATCATTGTGTATAAGGTTCATACCCTCAACCCATACTTGTGGTATTCGGACATTACATTGATAGGTGCGTTTAAGGGTATACAGGACTAAACAAGCTGAGAGATATCTTGCTACAACTAATTGGTTTCTTGTGGTTTGAATTGGCCATTATGATTATCAAATGTACAACTACATTAATTTTATTCCCATAATGCCTATCCCCCTAACACAGTATGGGCAGGGTGAGGAATGAGTGGGGATTCACAAATCGAAGTGGAAAATGCCCCACCGTTTCCTTTGAAGTAATTCCAAAGAACCAACATGAAGCCAAGAAAACTAATGCCAAAGGCCATTATAAATAGTGAATCTCCATATAGCTAATTCCCTCTGTACTGTGGGTACCAGGGGCGGATTTAGGGAGTGGGTGGGCTAAGGTGGCTGTAGCCCCCTTCCTTAGTACTTACGTAGCTAATAAAACCCTATATCTTCTGTGTGTATCATTATTTCAGGAACTACATACATCACTACCAACACAAATAATGTCTATGTAACTATACCTATTGTTCAACTCTGTTCTAGTAGAATATAGCTTCCTTTTCCTATAAGTTCTTCAAAACAAGTTTCGATTGTAGGTTGCATTTCCAATTACAAAAGTTGTAATTGTGGGTTTTGTTTTATTCAAATGATTAGCAGTGTGGCTATAAGAGGTGATTAGTGTGGTTTTTATATTTAAAATAAATTATATGATTCAAAAAGTGTTAGTTGGTTTAATTGGTTAGATTTATCAGCTTCAGTATAATATGTAGCTACCAATTTAGCCATTTAGCAAACTGTAGTCTTTGGAAATTTGCAGTCTCATAAGGCAGCTATAGCATATTCACCCACTTTGCTTTAAATATAAAATATGTATCAGTTACCTTCTGATATATGACCCCATGCTGTGGGTTATGGTGCTGGCATTTGTAACTAGCCTATAGTTCAGTCTTCATAACCTGGCAGATCTAATAAATTGACTATCACAACAATAAATTCAGAAAGTCCATAAATGCAAATATAGTTGCACTTTGCTAAGGATTGCCAGTGGACTATAGCTAATAGCTACTAGTACCCTTCATTGCATTCCATTTTCAGTACACTTCATTGGTTTTATGGCTAACAAATAGGCTAAGGAGCATGCATCATAGTTGTGACGTTCAACACCACTACTACTTAGCTATACATGTTTCTGCTTCACAGATTTAGGCATGGCTAAGAGGAGCTGATGCATTATGGCATATAGCTAGCTATATCTAAAAGCTTGGTAGCTACAAGTAAAAAGGAATGCATGATAACTATACTCAATGCATATTGCAATCAGTTTTGATTTAACGGAAAGGTAAAATTTGAATGATAAAATAATAAACTTCCATTATTTTCCACTGAAAAACTGCTAAAATACTCTCAGATTCACCTTTAGAGGGCCTAATTTTCAAACATTTCCTGGGGAATGCCCCCAGACCCCCTAGATTGGTTTGCACACTAATGTATTCATTATTCCAAACAGGGGCGGATCCAGACTTATGGAAAGTGGGGGTCAAAATTTAACTGAGGCACTACATTGTTTCTGGTTTGATAAGGTGAGACCAAAAAAAAAGGTCACAACTAGCTGACAATAGCTGCCCACCTCATCAGCTACGCATTTATAGCTGATAAAGTACATAAAAATCCTTAAATAGCTCACTACACACTGTTCTAATACTGTGACTGCTTTATTAGAGTGACTGCTCTATTACAGTATCTCGATCTTGGTATACTAATAATTTTTGGAGGGGGGTCAATAGCCCCCTTTGACCCCCCCCCCCCCCCCCCTGTAACCGCCCTTGATTCCAAATAGCTAATTTTACCATGGATACTACATGAATCTTACAACTAGGGCCTTGTGAGAAGGTTTGGTATCTTCTGATGTTTGGCTAATTACCTATATGTCCCTGTCCAGCTTAGCCCCCTTTTCAAAAAATCACCCCTGGGTACTAGGTGATACAAATTATAGGTGTATAATTACTATAGCTTATCACAACTGGATGTCAGGAATTAGTGTGATACCAATTCTCAGCTATTCCGGATGCCGCAAAGGCACCATGCTACAGCTGACTATTCGCCATTTTGTCTTGCACGTCTACACTAAGGTTAATGGATCACGTGATCTTTTGAAAAGTACTTAAAAGTTCCCCGTATAAGGTATGGAGTTGCTTACTTAAAATTTCCCCGTAATATAAGTGGCGTTGCTTACTTAAGGTTATCCCGTAATAGATATGGAGTACCTTACTTAAAGTCAGCGGCGGAGGAAGTAGTTGATATGAGGGGGGGCTGGGCTGACCCAGACTTATTTCTATAGTTTGGTAAGGTGAGACCAAAAAAAAAAAAAAAAAAAAAAAAAAGGTCGCAACCAACTGACAAGAGCTTTCCACCTCACCAGCTACCATTTCTAGCTGATAAACTACATAAAAATCCTTTCATAGCTCGCTACACACTGACTACTTTATTAGAGTGACTGCTCTATTAGAGTATCTCGATCTCTATCACGGTTTTCAGCCCCACTCCAAGAAAGATAATTTCGGTGTGATATCATTCTGAGGGGGGGCTAAGCCCCCCCTCAGCAGACAAAGGGGGGGCTTTAGCCCCCTAGCCCCCCCCCCCTTTCCGCCGCCTATGCTTAAAGTTTCCCCGTATATATCAAGGAATTCATTACGTTTTTAAGTAAATATATGTAGGACCAACGTAACTGTATGTAAAATATTTAATTGTACTATTATAACTATGTTAATTGTTTGCATTTTGTATGCTTTTGTTTTAAAAATTTTATCATTTTCAAACTGACCTACCTACCCAAATTTAAAATAATTTAACCTGCGCAACATAAGATCAAATAGGTATGGCTTTAGTTTACATCATGTGTTTTTTACCATCGGCACGTGACAAAGTGAAGCTGCGATACGTTTCACGGAGACTACAAGTTGTGAGCGAAATGCCATCTGTGGAGTAAGTTTGTATGACCGTAGAGAAGATCGTTCTGTATTGAAGGCTTATGGAGAGTATACTCAATGGAACCTCACTAGTTAGTATCAGCTACGTATCTGGGATACCATTCAAGCACCTTTCGGAGCAGGCACTTATATTCTCCAATATTGATAAGCACCATGCGGAGAAATAGGATCTGGCTACGCGAGACCATATATAGAGTATATTCTACGTAGAATCATAGATAATGTATGCGTTCCTAATGGATTGGAAACGCCCGTTAAATTATTTTCTTATCCTAGGACCTAGTTAGGCCACTTCAACTAAATCTTATGTTTCTCGGGCAAAATTCAGCCAAATAAAGGTCGGTAAAATAAAAATAGGCTATTTTGCCAGCTGAAGAGTGAGTCAAACGGTGGCTAAGCTACATTACGGTTGCTGTATTACCATAGTAAGGCTATAGTATCTATGGTATTACTTGTGAGTAGGCAGCTATGTTGAGATATTTAGTGTTACTTACTTATTGAGAGCTTAAAGATAAATTTGCAACTCCTTCGTGGCGTTATCACTCTTTGCAAGGTGATCACGTGATTAACATAATTATTTTATGCTGAAAAATATAGGGTCGGTCGGGCCCGAGAAACAAAAGATTTAGTTGAAGCGGCCTTACGGTGCGCCAATACATTAGGAAATGTACTGAGTGGCTGTTTGGCTTTCTCTGGTTTGTTTGAAGGCGTGGATATTCCTTTTACATTGTTTATTATGTTGCGTTGTGTATTGAACAAGAACACAGCGTGTCTGTGCCGGACACTCACTGGGAGAAATATTGTTTGCGACAGGTGACAATAGCAGGTACGCACAGCTAATATTTCAGCAGCAGTACTATTAGTCAACTTCTTGTCACCGCATTTACACAACAAAAGAAATGTGTGATAAACTGAAATAGATTTTATGCTACAGTACTGCTCAGCTTGAGCTAAACAATTGCACAAAGTAGTATCTGTTTTTTTTTAGGTTTTGTTGAAACAGTGGAAATATACAGCAAAGCAGTAAATATCTAGCTAGCCTACTACACTCTACCTGCTACAAGTGGTGTAAACAGCAGTAAAGAAACAACGCTGCACTTTCTGTTTATTCAGGAAATTTGCACAACCGTTTTGAAACACCATATTTCACCTATGAACCTGCATTTTCTTATGCTGTTGTTTACTGCTCTCCAGCGTCCCTACCCAGTCCAGCCTCCAATAGAGGGTTTGCACGTGAAAAGTATCGTGGTACGAATTATAAAAAAGCTTAACAACCGTTGCTAGTCTGACATTTGTGAGGTTATGGGGTGAACACACTTACTTGGTCACACGCTTTACCAAATAAGAGAATCTCTGTCAAAAGCTAGGATAAGGTTAGAATCAAACATTAAATACTAGCACTAAGTTGGACAAGTGTAATATCAAATTTTCGTCGATTAGTCGTGAACATTAACACTTTGTACAATTTTGACAACGGCTATCCAAGTGACTAACACTGTGCAAAAAGTGGGATATAATATGGTATTTCCAGTGGCTTATTGAATACAAATAAGCCTTAATATAAATCCTGTATTATACTAATTTTATACTTTAGTATAATCCATACTATACCATCGCATATATGGTTTCAGTATATGTAACACATTAACTGAAGTCTTACAAGAGATTGTTAGTATAATACAGGTTATACCAAGCTTTTTTGTATTCAATAAGCCACCGGAAATACCATCTTATATCCCTCTTTTTTCACAGTGTAACCTAGTGAACGTGCTCCATTCTACACTGAACCATTGAGAATGGCTGTAGTCTTCACTTGTGTACCTCACAAATGTCTGACAAGCAACGGTTGTTAAACATTTTACGAAAATACGTCATAACGCATCACGCATGCAATCCCTCTATTAGTGTAGGTGGGCTGTAAACAACAAACACTAATTTTCTGGTTACAAGAACAGCGAAATCTTCCACCTGTGGAGGCCATAAAGTTTACCCGCAGTGAAACGAGGATGGCCCATAACGTCACTATGTAAATACCGTAGACTCCGGTTATTAGGCGCATGCGCTTATAATTTTCGGAGGAATTATTTCTGAAATTTACTATACTTGTTAAGTGCATGCGCTTATACATTATGGTAAGGAATTTCTGCTAGTAGGGCATTAGTTGTGCCCACTAGTTTTCAAGTGATTTGAACACTAGTTAATAGTTTGCTTCAGTTGTGAAATCTTTAGAAGTCAGGTAGCAGTTACAGCTTATCATTATTACAGATGGCAGTATCTGCTAGACACAGGCCTGGTGAGGCATCAAGTATGCTGTGACATGTCTGATTCATTCTGACAACAATTCTATGCAGTACGAGGTGGCAGAGGCGATTTCAACCATATGCGCTTAAGAAACAAGGGTCTAGCACAAGTCTACCATATGTGCTTAACTGGCAATATGCATTTAATAACCATGTGCACCTAATAACTGGAGTCTACGGTAATACAGTTCCAATCCATGACATACATTTTCTACGTATGGTAGAATATACTATCTATGGTGAGACTAATTCAAGCATGCATCAAAGTGATTGTTCTATTAGAGTAGTTGAGTTTTGTATCTTAAGGCTGTATGTAATCAATTCCACTTCAGACTTTTTACATCAGGTATAGTTTCCCGGGGTTTGAATATACAACAAGTTGGTGTACAGGTGATCTAGAAATCAAGTCTCTCCTGGTCTGGGATCCTCCTGGTTTGGGATTTTTACTGTATTCAGCTGTCAAAACTCCCTGCTAAACAAGCTTCAAGATTTTTTTGTGGCTCCCTATTGATAGTAATATAGACAGTAAACAGGAATATGTATGAGGAATCCTCATGAATAAGGCCCATGGCTTCAACAAAAAGGTGGCTTTATTAATGAAGGTACAGCATATAGTACGAGAAATTAGTTTACTCTTTCAAATCCAATCAGCTCACTGTGATGAATACATGTTGCTAGAAGGAGTAACACACAGGTGTACCTGAAAGTTAAGCATTACCATATGGTTGAGTTTGAGGACAAACAAAGGAAATGTTAAGATGTACGTACTGGCATAGGTGAAGAGAGGAGCTAACTGTTGGACTGATCATTATTTTGAGGGCTAGACTGAGTATCACAGGCTGCATGTGCTAAAAAGCTTTCATTACCCTTTGCTGTGCATAAGTTTGCATTCCTGAGCTGCTTGAATGTAATGTGTGGTCCTTGGAGTAGGAATTTTCTGGAACCTCTCTGAGGATATAGTGGAGGAGTGTTGTGTTGGAGCCATTTAAATATTGTGTTCTGTTGAAGAGTCTGTCAGTAGAGAAGTCAATTCTTACCCAGAGTGGAGAGTGCTGGTGTACTGAAACCACTGATGGAGAAGAATCAGACACATTCAAGATACTTCACATTGGTACAAGAATTGTATAGAAGGCTCCAACATATGGTGCATACAGGGGCTATTTTTGTTGCAAAAAGTAACTGGATTTTCAGAGGGTGAAGCAGAATAATAGAACAAATTTGTAAGTTCTACTGTAGTCTTGTCACTTGAAAGAAGATGGTCAACTAACCAGTGGTGTAACTAAACCATGCCAGGCCTGAGTGTCAGCACACTGTACTATATTACTGAACAGATCGAGATACTCTAGTAGAGCAATCAATGACTCTGATATGTAAAACAGTTACAGTGTTCAGAGAAGCAGTGTAGCCAACTATGTAAAATAAGGATTATCAACGATATAATAGGAGGCAGCCATTTGCCAGTAGACTTTTTTTTGCTCCTGTCTAGCACTGGGCCCTGGTATCAGTGTTAGTCTAGTATGTCACTACAACTATCTAAGTGACCAGAGGAAGTGCTTGATCATTGGTACCAACACTTCAAAAGAGTACTAATAATAAACTGTTATAAACTAAAACTGTAAAGTTATAAACTGTTGTATACTATAAACTGTTATTGCTATGTCATAGCAAAGCTTAACATTGTACTGCAAATATTGCATTGGTACAAGATACATACATTCACAATTCTGGTATTTTTTGAACAAACAATGTTATGAAAGTTATTTAGTGCACAGTTATGTGTCTAAAGTATTTAAACAAGACACTGATATATAATTCAAAGCTTCTATAGCATTATCAGTACAATTTCTCATGTAACAATTATGCAGGAAATGCGGTATGCACCAAGAGTGGAGAGCCCCCTCTATATCTCTTGAGTATTACACATCATAACATTACACACAGGTGATAACATTGAGCAACAATATTGAAATATTGCTCAACCCTACTGCTAGTGATTTAGCTATACCATAATTATGTACAATATAGTGTAACAATGCATGGTAGCTACAGTAAGTGTACAAAAAGTTGTGTAACTATTTATTCAATCATTATATGTATGTGATAATACAGTTGATTTCCAGCTATCATTTTAAAGAAAAGTAGTACAATTGTGTTAAAGTAAGTATACAGTTACAATATTGTTGTGTTTTAAAACATACAGTAAAATCATGCTATTCAGTATCCTGAAGTATAGTAAATCAAGTTTCAAATGCTTGTATGTATATTGCAAAAAATAAGCCTTATTTACCTGTAAAATTTGGAATAACCTCCTTTATTTTAGCCAGGGAATCTGCATTCACCAACTCTATTTCTTTATAGAATTCTCCTGACTTAATGTACGTACACGTTTGCTCAATATTAGACGAACCTGTCAGCAGTGATGTGCTAATCCGTTTATGCAACTTAATTTGCAATTCTATGCGTGGAATAAGTTTAGTGCTAATCACATGATATCTGCGTGTCATTATATGTAACATTTCACATTGCGTTTTAACGTAGTCTTGCCTAGCATGTGAAGTAATCATCTCAACAGAATTCTCAGCAGTGATGCTACTTGGGTAGGTTTTCAAATAATCTCTTACAGTTTGGATTAATGCATCAAAATTCTTTTCTATCAGGTATTTCTGAAACTTTTGATTTAATGTTCTACTCAACTTATAGGAATGATACAGTATTTTACGGTAGTCAGCTATAAGTTGTTCAATATACAGTAGAAAGTTGCTACGATTGAACAATTTTAGAAAGTACTTTATCCGCTGTAGTATTAGGATGGCAAAATGTGGATCAGATATTGTATGCATGTTTATCATTCTGAGGTATAAAGGCAACACATTGTTTTCTATATCACTCAATCTGTATAATAAGAAATCTCTTGCTGATAGAGTTGAAACATCATCAACTCCATATGATCGCTGAAAGGAAAGTGCTAATTCTCTGCCAACTGAATTGACGGTATTACTATTTCCGCAGTATGGTGAAAGATTATATGCTTCTAAGCTCTCCATATTTTCAATAACAAACTGGCTGATCACAGCATGAGCTTCTACACATGACTGTTTGTTGTTGCAATATAGTGTAACATACTTGAAGTGAACTAGTCCATAGGCCCATAGCACATCAATGGTATCCTTTGCTTCATGCTCTGTGACCTTCCACAAGAAACGTAGCACCGCTGTTTGCAGAGAAGAGCCAATGCCTGTGAATAACATTAAGACCTTAATTCTATCACATAGTTCTTTGGTTAACAAGTCCAGTGTGAATTCAATGCAGATCTTAACAGCAAGTTTTCGGCTTCTGTAGGTGTTTTCAATGATGTTTTTATCAAAAGACTTTAGACCTTTATTACGTAATTTAGCTAGTACGGTTTGAATAGCTTCATGACTAGATGAACGCTTTAGGCAGTCAGATAAATGTCCTCTGACAAGTGATAAAAGTAGTGGCCACAGGTGGACATCTTGAGCTAGTTCATCGAGTAGGTTTGCATCCTCTTGTGACAGTTGACTGATATCAATCACTCCACAGGTCAGTAAAGAAATGGCTTCACTTTGCTCCATTGGACCTACAACCACTGTTTCTTTGGTGGGTATGCATTGCTCAACTTCATTTATCCTTGTTGTAAGGACTATTTTACAGTTACTGAATGCTTTTACTATAGGCTTAGCATCTTCAACATGCCACACATCATCAATAATGACAAGCACATTATGGAAAAAAGCGCTAGTAATTTGGTTTACTTCTTGTATAACCAGACTGATACTACCTTGCCTTAAGTTCTGGCCAGTTAATAGATGATACATTTGGCAAAGTATCATGCTGGGATCAGTAGCCTGTGGCCCAAGCTCAACAAAAATAAAACCATCTGTAAACGTCTCTTGTACAAGATTATGATAACACAACATTTTGGCAAGTGTAGTTTTCCCAAAGCCTCCAGGTCCAGTAACCATTAAACTTACTCCAGGTGAGTTAGTTTGGAATAATTTTACAACCATTTTATCTAGCAAGCTTTGGCGGCACACATGGTTAACCGGCAATGGTGGAGGACTGAGATATGTGAATCCTGTGGATAGTAAATACCTGTCTAAAATCAGGAAATACAAAAAAAAATTGTTTTAAAAGAAATATTGTCTGAGTGCATAATGGTGTACATACATGCTGATAATGAACACATGTGCATGCATGCATGTTGAAAAAACTGTATATCCAAAAGACATTTAGCAATCAGTTCCTTAGTTTTATACATGAGATCACAAGCTAACCAATTATCCTGGCTAAGGAACACTAAATTACAGCATGGAATGGACAAGAACACAAACTACATCTTACTGATATTCACCATACCATTCCTTAGACGTTCTTGATCATATTTCATTTGGTCACGAAGTGCTTTTAGTGATAGAACTATCAACAAACAATGCAACACTGTAAGCAAATAATAACAATACGCTTTGTTGACAAAGTTTACTCTAATTAATCAGTCACTTTGCTCAAAGTACATGAGATTGCTTTTGAGAGCCAACTTTTCTGGAGGTGTACGCATGTCATGACTTCAGATGATGGTTCCTGGCTTTGAGATGGATCTTACTTGACAGAAACCAGCATAGCTAGCCAAATATCATATTGCTGTACTTTAACTACTCTGCATAGGCCTCTAATTTTCATCACTGGCCTCCATTTTGAAACTTAGCTATTACCCACCACACCACCACACCAATTAACTCTCTAAGTGTTGCACTTTTAAGCAGGAAACTCGACAAGCAGCCACATGGTGCTCTCAAATGTGAGTAAATTATATAGCTTTGATGAAAATCCAATATGTATAGACAGACAGGTAATAAAACACCGGCTCTGCAGTGATAGTCAAATTCACTTTGTTTAATGTTTGATTTATTCAATTCAGTGTATTTTCATCTTTTTTCAGTAAAAGAACGTAACTTGCAATTCTGAACTTTTACTACTATCAAAACGACATTGAACTAATATCACATGCACTGTACATGCTTCAGATAATCAAAAGTCCATAGCTAGATATAGTTTTATCATGATAGCAAGCATGGTTTAGGTAGCAATGACACTTAATGATATGTACATATGTATGAAAGTATTACTCCAGTTCTTGTAGACACAATAATAGGGTACTATACATACCATACAGTTTAATGTGTACCTTTAGGTTTTGGAGGCTTCTGAGTTCCCTTAGTCATGCTTGATGTTAGTTGGAGCTTAGCAGTATCAGTAGAAGTTATTGCCTCATTGACAAGTGTTCTTGCAGATGTAGGAATTAAAGCTCCAATAAATTCTAGGAATAAAAGATTAGCTTTTTATGTACTGAACATCAACACTACTACATTGTGATTATAGGCACTAACTGTAAAGGTTTAGGCTCACATATGTTTGGAGAGGCTGAAACATTATCAGTATTTGGGGTAACGTGTTACTTAATAATTATTACTTTTGTGGTAACTAAGTAATATAACAAAATACACTATAAAAACAGGTAATATAACTCAAGTTACTTTACTTACAAATGTAACGCATTATCTAAGTAATATAGTTACTGTAACAAGTCTAATGTTACATAGTATTATTACTACAAGTAACAAAGTTACTAATCTCATTACTAATCCACTGAGTAATGCCTAGCCACAACAAAGTAATGAAGCCTACTGAATGAAGCTTATTCACCAGCTTCTTACTTATAACCAAGATTTGCACATTGTCCAACAACACAATCATGTCACATGATAAGGTGGTAGTTTCACATGTGACAGCTTAAGACTGTGGACACAAAGTAATATAATATGTAATATTATTATAGTTACTTTATTTTATGGGTAATATGTAACTGTAACTAAATAGTTCAGTTGCAAGTAATATCGAGAGTTCATAATATATATATTTAATATATATATTATGTACTCTTGGTAATATGAACTAGTTACTTTTTAAAAGTAATTGCCCCAACACTGAACATAATGCTATAGCTTCCTTTCAAGTGACTCTAACTACTATACTTGTTGACCAGTATATGCCATTAAGAACTAGTAAGTACCCACCAAATGGTGTGGCATTCAAAAACTCATAGTTCCTATCATAAAGTGCAGTAGTACTTTATAGAAGCTCACCAAAAAATCACCCAAAAACCAGCCTCACTACTCTTCCATAACAACTTGGCAGTATTGGTTAGAAGTCCAAATGTACTTTCAGAGCAATCCTCGGAGCGACCTGAAAAGTCTTCGATGAATTTTTAAAGTTATTTGCTACTGACTGACTGACTAACTTCCTTATTCCTTCAGACAAGCACAACTTGACAACAGTTAGCCTCTGCAATCAGTCTATATATTTACTTAGAATGTAGAAGGCATGGTATGAAATTTACAGATGATTCCTGTTTCATTCTAACTAATGAAGGCCACCAATGAATCAGTACATTTTAGAAAGAAATGGAACACAAAGGGGACAAAGGTAAGCCAATGATGCATGCATTTTAGCTACCATGGTAGGTGAAAAGGCATTTCTTGGGCCTAAGCATTGTCAAATAGTGAAGAAATCAAGCCTATACTGTTCTTTCATAGTTGTGTAACAGGCAGAACATTACAGAAAAAAAATGTTGCTTGCTACAAATTGAACATGCAGACATTCGTCACTGTTAAGAGGCTCAGTTAATCTGGCACCATCCTTTCCTCTGATGTGGTAGCTATGTGGAAAAAAATTAACAAAACAAGTGTCGGGATAATATTGCAATATTTAAAACTTAGGATTCCAATGATAAAAAGTAGTAAAACACGTTGTATGAATAATGCATAATTATAACTCTATGTGGGAAAATCCCCTACATTGGCACGTTAACACCATCTGTATAATTCCAAAGTAAGGATTTTCCCACAAAGCTATGTTGTAATAATAGCTGCCATCATTCACATATCTTGTTTCACTACTTTTTATTGTTGAACATCACTTCATTTTAAAATTTTTAAAATGCACTAGTTGTTTTGGTACAGTGTACTATTATTACATGTGTGGTGCGACTGCTTTATTAGAGTATCTTGACATCCCTGCTTATTTTGAGTGAGCTATGCAGAGCTTAAGAGGAATGGTTGTCATGTATTGTTTTTCTGCACCAAAGCTCCAAAGCTGCAGTTGACTGCAGCTAAATCATTAAGGGGTGTGGTCATCATGCTCTGGTTGTTTAAGGGTGTATGGCGTGTTCTGATCGTTTAAAGACAAGGTCCATGCAGTCATTTTATAGGTGCAGCTACAGATGTTCTATTCCCTCTTAGGCCATATATCTACTTGAAAAAAGTCGTTGCTCGGACCTGACCAACTTAATTTTACACAGGTTTTTAAAAAACTTCAGATCACATGACATGCGGAATTTAATCATGATACTCTAATACAATAGTCACTGAGTCAGTTGCTCTAATTTTAATCTCATAAAGCAAAATTTGATAAACCTCCTTAGAAAGAGCACATTATAGTTTAATACAAATCCTATTTTTACATTCGTCTAGGCCAGTGCCCCACCCCCCTGACAAAGGGAACTTATGCTATGCCAAAACTTCAGAGTTTAGTGTGCTATGAATGTATCTACTAGCTATGTTTATTAGTGTTGTTTTAGTAATGCATTTGACTTTTAGTTTTAGTTTTAGTTATAGCTGCAAATAGAAAAAAAGTTTTAGTTGAAGTTTTAGTTTTAGTTACCATCATTAATATATTTTAGTTATAGTTTTAGTTTAAGATGTCAGATTTATAAAATTTTAGTTAAAGTTTTAGTTATCATCTTCAATACATTTTAGTTGTAGTTTTAGATCTTAGATTTCAAGAGGTTTATATATGGTTACAGTTATCCATGAAGTACCATTTAAAACATATACCATAGTACTAAATACAATCATTTGGTCTTTTCTGGCCAAATATATCACTACTGCAAGTATACCCACATGGCTTTTAGATTTAGATGCAAATATACATAAGTCAGTTTAAATGTTAGTTGCAATGATGTATTTAAATGGAGTTTAAACAAGGTTAATGTAGGGAGCCTCAAGGTATGCAATAATGTTACTTACTGACAGCTTGTAATCGATGACCAGGTAGATGCAATAGGGTAAATGGGTTCCACAATGCAAAGTAGGCAGGAAACGGTGAGCATTATAATCAGGATAACTCCAGGATAACTCTCAAAAGCATGCGTCAGAAAAGAGTACACACTGCACAGATGGCCAAATGGAAAGTTGGAAAACATTTGCCCCTGCCCAAAGCCCACCCCTAGATCTAGGAGACTACATTCAAAATATGTATTATTATTATGAATATATAAGCAGTGCAAATAATAAAACAAACAAAAATAATAAGATACATGTCAGGCTGGGGGAGGATATGCACCCACATGCGAGTCTCATGGGGTAGACTTTTGCCCCATTCCATGAGTTGCCTCCACCTCAAAGGTTAGCTTGAGGTGTGATAGTGCAGGGTTTCATTAGGACTGGTAAGATGACGTTAGAAATTCCTTTGGCGTCAAATATAGGAGAACTGTGGAACCCTGCACAACTTACCAAAACAACCACCATCACTAGACAGTGGTGGACAAGTGCCACATGGCAAACAGTGTTTGTGTTATTGTATTGACTATTGAGTGATAAAAACTTACACACCTGCAAATTTAAAAGTATAAGTTTGCTTGTTTGTTGTGGCAAAACATATTCTGAAAATACAAGATATGCAGGGTGCCAAGATAGACATGGCAAGCATAAGATCAACAAAATGTACTAAGGTACCAAAATCAAAATGATTCGCTGTAGCAAGTGCAAAACAATAATTGTAGTAAATATGAAGACCAATTTAGCAGTCAGTGCATACCACCCTTCAATAATTTGATTCAACCCACCATGTTTGATTTATGCAATAATGAATGCAGCAGCTTACCTACATGATTTTTTTTCAAAGAACAAGTATAATACATGCAGTGCACATGATTACATGCAGTGCACACTAATTTTAAAAGAACTCTTATAATTAAACTCTGTGGTAGTTTAAGTTAGCTACGTCCTGTTTGACAACGTTGCAGTAGTAACTCTTTTAGCATTAAACCCTTGTGATGATTATTAAATATCTTTATATAGCAAAACACTTTTAACTACTTTTATATACACTGGCAGATAGTATGTGTATAGTGAACAATATAGCAAGTTACTTTTAGTTTTAGTTATAAACAATTAACAACTTTTATAATTGTAGGTGGTAAGTACTTTTAGTTTTAGTTTTAATTATTTGTAAATATTAAATGATATTTTTAGTTTTAGTATAAGTTTCCGTGTAAAAATTGAGGCACTTTTAGTTTTAGTTTTAGTCTTTTGACATATCAGAAAATCTTAAGTTTTAGTTTTAGTTTCGGTTAACTAAACGTAAGAGCCCTAACTAAAACCACTTTTAGTTTTTGTTAACTAAAACAACACTAATGTTTATACCCCTTCAATAGTTATGTGGCCTGTGATTTGATATACCTACAGACAGTGCAGTATGAAATGGCTTTTTTCTTTTTATTATCCGACCTACCAACTGACTCATTTTTCTTGTAACAAGATCTGAGCAACTACTTTTCAAATAGGTATGGTCTCAGAAAATTTTGACAAGAAACAATTGACAAATCTGATGAATCAGTTCAAGTTTGTCAACTTTTAACTTATCAAATATCCATAAGTTCCTTTAACAGCACATGTTTAGATCTATGATTTCTTGATTTTTGTACACATCTAATTCATTAAAGCTGATGAAGTGTTGATTTGTATTAAACTTCCTAGTAGCGCAAACACTTCAAATAGTTTTGTGGCATCCAAATATGCTCCTCTAAGGAAAGTATTAATAAGGAAGAGTACGGTTTCCTTTCGTGGAGAAGAAGATGACCAGCATAATTCAAGGCAAGGCTCAGAGGACAGAGACTCATTGGAACCCCAAAGGTACATGCCAGATACATGTGAGCTAGTATGCATAAATAATGGCTGTACAATGAGTCCTTTAGTCTCTAGCCTTGTGAATGTGGTCAGACAGGTATGTAGGAGGGCAAGCAAAAAATCAGGTTTTGACAATTTTTAAAAAAAAATCAATATAATTTTGGTTTCTGTGTTTTCTTGCTTTAATGGTGGATTTGATGCTACATAGATGCACTAAGATTCTTCTGTGCTTTCATCACAAATGATATTTCTATGATGGTGTTTAATGGCTGCATTTTGGTGGGTGCCATTTATTTTAAGAGGAACCCTACTAAACAATACCACCATACTATTTGATAAAAGTACAGAAATAAGCTGGGATGATTGTTTACATGTGATGTGCAAATTTAATTAATCTCTACTTTAGCCATGTTGCTTTATTGCTAGCTAGCTCACTATAGTGATAGCTATAGTAGGGATTAGCTAAATTTGCATGTTAGGTGTAATCCCAGCCTTTTCTGTATTTTCTATTACAATGATCCCTACTATGATTTAACATTTATAATTTTTTCTTACACTTGTAATACTAAAATTTCATATGATGGGTGTTACTTGGAAATGATCAACACAGGATCACAATTAATTTAATATGTGAATGGATTTGACAAGTAGCCTTCCATAATATGCACATTCAATATTGATGGTTAACTGTATAGCTACAACTTTCCAGCAAAAAAGCCAAAATCAAGAGTTCATAATAATATATACATATACTGAGGAGTGTGTCCTACTCTCAAATACACCTGTAGTAGGGCGAATCCCAAAGTGATGACGTAACAACAATATGTTGTGGTTTGTGACATACAAGCAACCATAAAGTGCAAGAACCGTTAACATTATGCCATGCTCATGACACTCAGGACAGCCATAGCGTAGCAAGAAATGTCTATGCAGTTGTCTAAACTCATGAAGGCACACTTGTGGTACACTGAAAGCTCAAGTTAGCTTGGTTGGTAACAACCTCACTAGCTACATTGTTATGATAAGCCCTTATATGCATGAGAGTAGATTACTCTCCTCAGTACATACATACATACATACATGCAAACTCTTGCTTAGCGTAAGTGATTTACATCATTATCTATAACACACATTAATGTACACAAGCTTACCGTGCCTTAACATTTTGAGAAAATTCCTTGATGCCGTGCAGTTAACCAGTTTTTCCATTGTATCACAAAATACTAAAGAATCTGCGTCACATTTTATCTTTGTAATAATTTGTGAAGAAACGATTGTTTCATTAATGATTTCAATTGTAGACATAGTTGTCAACTCATCTAGCAAAGTTTCTGGAATTCCTAGTAGTCGTTTCATTCTTTCAATGGTTTTCATGTAGTCTTGTGGTAGGCAGCCACACAATCTTGGATAGTTCTTTTTTATCACCAGCAAAACTATATGAGTAGTAATTTATACTAAATCACAAAATTGAAATGGATTACAGTGATATTAATGAGGTTATGAATACATATTAAATAATTGTTAGACAAAAAAGGCTCAAACATGCTAAAAGGCTGAATGTTGAACTTTGTACTTTTACAAAGCTCTATCGATATGTAATACACTTGAACTTGACCTTGCAATTAGGGTTGGGGGTAATCATGGATACTTAATAATTGAGAACACTATAATTATAGCAAATTAACTACATGTACCTATGCATATTTCTTTGCCCAACTTCTACCCCAGTGTGTGGGTGGATCAAAGCAAAGGTAGCTGCTAAGTGCTAAAGAAAATCTGACCGGTGCTATTAAAATAGCACCCAGTGGTTGTAGTTGCCGGATTATATGGCTGCAGCTGTTGGACATATTCCTTCCTATCAAGCCACCACCATATCCAGGCATACAAACTCTACACTTAAAAGAAATACCCATTGTTGGCTACCATGCACCAAGCTCATTAGTCACTAGTATGGCTTGCCACTGGGCTTGGGAAAATCAATCAGCAAAAGCAGACCACAGGTCTGGCTGAGTGAAATTTGAAAGTGTATTAATGTAGTTTCATACTTGTGGTAAACCTGCTGTCTGTCATGGGAAATAAGGCCAGTTTTCCCAGATTCAGTCACATTTGTGATTTGGTCTGACAAAACCATACAGACCCATATAGCTTTCCAATTGTACCACTTTGAGAGTTTATGTATAATTCCCTATTAGTACAAAGTATTACTGTTTACTTTCCACAGACGATAGTGTTTTGCTGAGGAAATTAAGAGATCTCTCAAAGTTAAGGCTATTAAAAGGCTGCTTTTGTCAAACCAGGCCACCCAAACAAGTTCTCCTGTATGTCAGTCAATTTGTGTGGTTACGTGATGTTACGGGCATCAATTTTAAAGAATGTTAGTGAGCATTCCAAGCAGGGCCGCCCAGAGAAATTAAGGGGCCCAGGGCAAAGAGTTAAAGTGGGGCCCTTGACCCAAGTTGTAAGGTGAAGACCAAAAAAAAAAAAAAAAAAAAAAAAAAGGTCACAACCTGCTGGCAATGACAATAACTACCCATCACCAACCATATCTCCTTATCTATAAGCTTGCTACACTGCTCCTCTGAAGAATACTGTGACTGCTCTATTAGAGTATTTAGATCTGACTGCTCTATTAGAGTATATCGATCTTTTAAACAGGTATTCAGGGGGCCCTTCATGGGGCCTCCTGGGGCCCCTTTCAGGCTGGGGCCCGGGGCAAAATGCCCCAGTTGCCCCCCCCCTGTGGGCGGCCCTGATTCCAAGTATCATAATGTTTCATTTTTAGAACTACCTGAAGCATGTAAACTGACAGCATAAGGGCATAAATTATATTATTGTATTCTCACAATCATTTAGTAAATTCATGAGTAGTCCACACTGCATGTGTATCAATTAGCTGTGGTGGTGTGTATCTGGTGTACAAGGCTAACTAATAGGGTGAATTTAAATCAGTAGATGTAGTAAGACATTGCTAAATACTGTAGATACCTACGTACATGTATAGTGTATATACATACAAGCTATTTATTCAGTTTGATTGTGCTGAGCTTTTCACTGTACCTTTTGAATTAGGATCTAATGAGATTCGAGAGAAAGTCATTGGATGAAGAATACAATTTTTATCTAATAGTAGCAACCATATATATAGTAACAATAGTGGTACTATACTGTGTAGCTCACCATAAGCCTCTTGTCTATAATGAAGTGACAATGTTTGACTGTTGTTAGTAGTAATTGTTTGTAATGGAATAATTCCTAGCATAACAAAGATATTTTGAAATGTCTATAGCATTCCAAAACTTTACACATGACGTTCTCACCAGATTTTATCTCATGTATAACTGCTTTCAACTGATCTGATGTAGCAATACTTGTCAGCTGATCACACAGATCAAGTACTTCTTCTCTACAGCTCATCCTCTCAATCAGACAATCCAATATTATCCTATTAGCAGTAGTGGAATTACTACTACTCAATATCATACAAATCTGATCATCACTGATATAATTTTGCAACTTCCCAACACTCTGTTCATAGTCATAAGGCATCAATTGTATTATAGTGCTGTAGTGAGTTTTGAGCTGAACAAAATCTATGTATATCATATTTACATAAGTATCTTTTCTTACTTTCCTAACATACCTTTACTAACAGCTAATTTGGGTGGAAGTAGAATTACTTCTTGAGGATGTGAAGATGATGCAGATTCTACAATGGAGTCAATACATAATAGCTTTTTGTCATTAGATACTGCAGTATTTAATAGTAGGGATCCACAAGGTTTACGTTTTCCCACCAAAAATTGTTGACCAGCAATTTTTTGTTATGACAACTTGGTACTATTGGTTGGGTGAAGAATACCCAAATGTACCCTCTAAAATGTTTATGACTGGTATAAGTGCTTTATGCTTTTTGATTGACTAATGCGTTCAGACAAACATAATAATTATCACTATGGGTTTGATTCTTCACTGCTCAACTTTGCTTGGGTCTAAGACGTACCGCTTTACCTACTGCAGCAGCTTTAATGTGTGGATCATGGAGTTTTGTCCTCCTTTGTGTCCCCTGCACTAGTATAAACGTCTGCATTCAAAATGATTAGATTGCATGATTATAGAGGCACTTCCCATACTGTCCTTCACACACATTATATGTAATGCTGTGTTATGCACAGAACAACAATGAAGATGAAGGAATTTTACAGCCTATAGCAGCATTGAGCTCCCTCCTAGGATATAAATTTCCTACACAGTCACAGTACATACAACATCACTACTGTAATTTGCTTTATGTTCATGCAAAAAGTATCTCTATGATAAAATTTTCATGCAAAATGTTTTGCATGATTTATGTGAATGACTGCTCTATTAGAGTATCTCAATCTCCTGGAAGAACTTTTGTGCAAGAAATATCTGTATAATTTTTACATACGGAAAAAAAGAAGTGAATTACGGTATTCAATTTTATATACAATGATCAATTTCATTCATAAATGCACACATTTTTGTACACTATTGTATACGTACCTGTGGTAACATCTGCAACACTGGATGCTACACTGACGGCAGAAGGAGTTGGAATGGTGTTAGTTAGTGCTGGACCAGAACATGTGCATAGATGGTGAGGCTGTCCAGCAGTGATATGATTACTGAGCTGTGATGTATCTGGGAGAGTGGCATTATTTTAATAACTACATTTTAACAGCTATCATGGGGTCAGTGTATTTTGCAGATGCATGCACTGGACTCATATGGACTGCACTGGACTCATGGACTGGGCTTTAAAGCCACTAACTCTTCAGATAGCATAGTTGTGGATACTTACCATCAATGACTTACTGAAGGTCAATACGCTTCCACCTTTAGCTTGTAACTAATTCTTTTGCAAAGGTGTTGAATTCTATATCAAGCCTACAGATTTAGTTTCACAAATTCATTGCAAATAAGATAAACTCAATTGCAAAGGTAACTGCAAAAATATTAGCTCTTTCATACCCAGTCCACAAGGCTATGACAGTTCATGAGTCCACAAAATACATCATAAATGAGTGATTAATAGCAGTGCATGTTGATAAAACCTACACTGTACATGACAAGGTAATTCCAACTACCTGAACAGAGTATCTGCTGTCTCTCTATGTTGTAGAGCATTCTCAATAAATGAGTGAACAAGTGCTAAGGTTATAGTGCGATGCAAACAGAGTCATAAAATGACTCGTATCATCATTAAAGCCAACAGTGCATTTAATTCTTATGCCTTTAAGCAACACTAAAATTTATAAGCTATTAAGTTCTATTATATGTATTATTTTACTCAAACTATAAAAGTCAAAGCCACATTCAGAGAAGTAGGGGTGGTAATTTGGTGACATTGTAAAACAGTGATGTTACTGAAACAATTATTGCACTGTGCAAATTTTGTTGAAATGATATTATTGCGATGTCAATATTGCCGCTATTATTATATACTGCTGCAATACAGTGAGTGGTATTCTTGTACTAAAAGATAGTTATACTGTTCCACTGACCATGAGCAGCAGATCAGCCAAGAAAAAAGCTTGAGATACTCTAATAGAGCAGTCAGCAGTCTATATAGTCAGTATTAGTTCAATTGTTATATTAGTAACATCACATTATACATGTCAATACCACCAAGCCTCTACAAAGAATGACTGCTCTTTTAGAGAGTATTAGTTTCTTTTACTGCTGTATATTGATACGTACATATTTCTGTCAAAAGACAAAATTAAAATACATACATGTGTGCACCTATGCATATCACACTGACTTTGGTGGACCAGATGTATATGATCAAACAATTCCTCCACAGCATCACACAGTCTTACTAATCCACCATCACTTTGACCAAAACTAATACTCGTAATTACAGCAGCAACTGTTTTCTGTTTAATGAGATCAGCTTTAGGGGACAGTGATAATGACAGTATCAGTTCAACAAGTTGTTGATTTCCTGAATGATGAGTGCTTTTCAGTTTAGTAATTATAGATTCATAGTTTTGAGATGAGCAATTACATAGTAAGGAAAAGCATCTTTCAACCATCTCCCATTCTGGAAAAAAAACAGTGCTGCAATAAACATCATAGTATTTTCAAGTCATCATTGGTAACTGATCTATTTTGAGTATAATAGGAGTATCAAATGTTTTCTATCTCACACTTGCTGAATAGTTGTTGCTAAACTACTTGTTTATGAGCTGGACCCAAAATATTATCAACATTAATTGTGACCGGATTTGTGAAAAGGTACCTTTTTCACACATTTTACATGCAAGCAAACAAAATGTTATAACAGCCGACTCCTTACACTGATAAAGTTGCTCTTTGTACCAAAATATAGCCAGATATTGTAGCTGTATTCATGGAAAATTTCAGAGCAATGATTTAAAAGTTATGAAGTCTCAAAGCTCAAACTTTTGTGCCTGAAAAGGTACCTTTTTGCAAATCCAATCACAATAATGTAATTTACGTATTATGCATGTGTAAATTGTTGTGTAAATGTATGTGTGCTATGTGCATTTTACCAGTATAGCAAAACTCATACAAAATCAAGATGGACCTATACTGACTCCATCTTTAAATCAGTATTGAGACCACTTGACCAAATACTGCTTAGACTGAGACCCAAATGGACCACTGGTCCCAATCTTAAGTGGTCTTGGGATAGTGTTGGGACCTGTACAATCCATTCATGACTCAGTATTTGGTCAAACAGTCCAATACTGATTTAAAGACAGAGTCAGTATAAGTCTGTCTTGGTATACACATTTTGCAGTCTGATATGAAAATAGTGTAAATAGGGAACATTCCTGGACTTTAAGCTTTGACATTCCTCCACTACCTTCCTCTGTTATTGACACAAGGGTTGCAGTAAGACATACAAATATTTAAAGTCCTGGGTAGATTCTTTGCATATTGTGCATCACTTGAACAGACTACTGTATGTAGGAAGTGTAGTTAATTGGGCGGTGGTCAATTGACACAAGTACTTAGAAAACCATCAGTAATTTGCATGGCTGTTTTATGTTAGAGTGACTACTTTGTTAGGATAATATGTGTGCAACAATCCCCTGGCTATCACGTGTCACCCAGGGTGGAATAATCACTCTCTAGGGGGTGAAGCATAGATATCCGGTTTACTGATATCCAAGTAATAGACATCTAATGGTTGCGCTGTGACGCCCATGGTATACATGAAGTGAAATCCAGGCAGGTTTCCATTTTTTTTTGTAGAAATGATTGTTTAGAGTAGCTATAGTTCACCGCTGACTTACACCAAGTATCACAAATAGAGTTAGCTATGTATTAGCCAATTAGGCATATGGTATACAAAGACTAATTTACTAGACTTGGTTTCTTATTTCAGAGACTGCATGTTGTGCTCGATTAAATGGTGCTGTTTACTGCTCCCAGCTCAGGCTATCAGAGTGCTCATGGTATGGCAACGCCACTTATGACACCTACACTGGCTACACATAGCTTGGAGTAGATAGACTAAATGCAATACCACATCTTCACAGAAGTTTTATATCCATATCCATTTTTCAACAGTCACCATGGCCAGGTTGTCTCCATATGTCACCAGAGGCAATTTGTATAATCCAAGAGGGAAAACAGACTATAAGTGTGCTATTGTCCAGTGATACAACCATGGCTGATTTTTGCTCAGCCAGTCACACTGATTTTGCTATGGCAGATTCTACTGTACTATATATTAAGATTACAAGCTTCCCATCCACCACACTAAACTCTATACTAAGATGTTCTTTAGTTAAGGGGAAACCTAACCTACAAACTTGGCTGCAATGAAAGTCACAACACTAAAAGACAAAGCTACTGTATACTGCAACAAACACAAAAACATTACAAGAGGAAGGTAATGCCATATTTCTCTGTTACATCATTAATAGAGCATTGCCACCTGCAAGTTACAAACTATTATCCTGGTATTTATATACACTGAATTTTTGGGCCAGAAATAGAAGGACGGTTGTTTGGTTATTTATATATATTAAAGTTAATTAACTAAACCTCTCAAATATTTACTGCACCTAAAACATATACAAATGATTGCTAGCTAGCTATCAGTATTGTTTGTTTGTTTTTAAATTTCAAATACGTAACCAACAGAATTTACCTGACAAGCACAGCAGACATCCTAAGTCCAGTGATGGAACAACTGATTTCACAACTTTTTCTTGCATAATTCTTTGATGACCTTTAAAAAAAAGTACAGAGCATGTCATTTGCTTTGTCTAGATACACTGTATGTGTCTCACCATGTCTTAGACTTGCAGCAGCTTTAGCCCTTAAATTATATCTTCTACTACTACAGCTTCTGTTGATATAGCAATTCTCTGCTCTGCTATCCAATGCTATAGTATTAAGTAGAATAACTGAGTGGATAGCACAGTCATCTGTAGCACAAGCATCCATAATTGAAATAGTGGTACATCGTGATTTGATGTCATGATGACATGCAGCTTCTGCATATATTATATATACCAGTAATAATGCAATGTATACGTACATTAATAAAATGATTTCTCTTATTTCATATGTACTATACACATTATGTACTGTATGTACTAAGCTCAAGTTTTGCATTGGGATACAATAAAATTTGTTGCACTATACTTTATCATGAAACTCTACTTTTTCGATGCATGGTATAGCTATATATCAAATATATAAAGGCAATTTAAGGTATCAGAGTACTTGGATTTATTGGGTGCCACCTACGTACTCTGTAAGCTGCCAAATATATAGTAATTGCCAGTTCTAAGAAAGTTTAACAACTCCATGAATGTAAATTATAAATACTTCATTCATGCATTGCCGCATTCTGGCATCATTACTTTTGGTAAGACCGATGCTGCTGATTGACAGTTTGCATAAAACTTTGACTGATAAGCACAAGTTGCAATATTTGACAAGAAATCAGAATTCTGTGTGGAACTGCTATATATCTGTGCGATACCACCTCAAGTTTGCATATCATGATACCATAATTAGGGTATCACAATATACTTTACGTATCAATACTGCACATGATATGATCTACATGAGATAACCAGGCTAATGTGCTTACACAATTTGGCCTTTTCATAATTTAGCATGTAAAGATGTAAACTTTATATGGATCCTGCAAAAATTTTTGATTCAAATCAATTGAAAATGTGATCTAACATCATCAACTATCTGGTCAGTTATAGTACCAAGGTTTGGAGTAGAGTATTACTGCTTGTATGGTATCATGACACCAGGTAGTATCAATTATATATATATAGTATTGTAGCTCTAATATATGTACACATAATGCATATGTTTGTACAATACCTGATTTATCCATAATCACTGTAGCAGTAATGATTCAAATCTTTCCAGTTTTTAAGTGAATAGCTATATGTAGCTGATAAATAATTAATAATGTAATGTTGATCTTAAAGTGTCATATGCAATGCAAGAGAAATGTTTTTTTTATGGTACACACATGGAAATGCATACATATGCAGAAGTCAAACTGAAACTACACAATAGTAAAGCTTCAAGCATGTCAGAAAGGTCACATATTGTGAGGTTGTAAGTGAATATATACTTACAAACTTATGGATCAACTATGTAATGGTGTGCATTTTGTCATATCATAAACAGCAAAAGTTCTGTGGTGACAAAACTTACGTGGTTATTGTGCTATTTTTTTTTGCAAAAAACCATGAAAGCTTCCCTCTTGAAAGGCTTAGATAGTACTGTTGGTCCAGGATCTACTACTACTACTACTTGTTTTAGCAAAATTCCCTAATTTGGTGCAACCCCATTGAATTGTAAAGCGTTCTCATGGATCTTTTGTTGTTTATGGTATTACTATGCAACAATTTATACTATAAACTATATCAGCATGGTGTACACCACCACTGCACATACATAGTAAAATGGTAACGACTTTACATTGAAAATTAAAGCATGGCTGGTGAGATCACATCACAGAGTCTGTCCCAACCTTTAAACTTCAGAAATCATGTATGGTATAATAAAACTATATACAGACACAATTCGGTTACTCTGTGTGCAGCCGTAGCCAACACAGAATAAAACCACTACTTAGCATGCATAGCACACACATTAATTTCTTTAATGATGCAATAGTGTAGAAGTACTTGTATGGTTCACTGCCAGGTTTGTGGTAACTGCCTTTTGTGCATGCCCTCCAGTACCCACCAACTGGTAAAATGTAATGTCATTACATCTTTGTGGCTTGATTTTTTCAAACATTGCATCATGAATAATATTTTTCCCTAGCCTAAGGTGCGGATTATTAATCCACCAATGTTAGTCAACAAATAAACACAACCCATACTTGTAATTATATTTGTGATCTACTGCTTAATTAATTAACTTTGTGGTGCATACTATATAGTAGACTAGTTGAATGACACTATAAGAGTTTCCAGAAGCCTAAAATCAACTGAACATATGGACTTGCATAGCTTGCGAAGATAGACTTACATAGCATGGATAGTTAAACATGCTAGTACTACAATTTCTAATTTCTATCATGATTTGGTAGTGCTGAATCTAAATGTGCTCTCAAAATTTAAATGCACTGTTAAAATTGAAGTGCTATGGTAGCTACCACCTAGAGATGCTATTTTTTGACTGGAGCAGTCAAACTTTAGCACTTCTAGGTTCTACCATAGCACCTCAGTTTTTACAGTGTGCTTATGAGTTAATATACTGTGTAATTATACTACCTGACTGCCTGATATGTTCAGACAAACATAATGGACAAACGTAACCACAGCTGTAGCTTTTAACTTGTAATAGTAGCTAAGACATCACATCAGACGGAGATATGCAAGGTGATTGAAATACCAGGCAAGCTATGGTCTTACTTCTGATCCATATACACATCATCTTCACTATTAAATTGTTATGATTACGATTATTGCAACTGTCACAATTTTAGCAGGCTGACAACCCACTAAGGTTTTAGAAAGTAAATCAAATTGATAGATCAACTTTCAAGGATCTTCAGACTAGTCTAGACAGTTCTTTCCCTAGAACATCATAAGGAGATGGAGAAGAAATACCTATTGATTTTGTCTGCAATGATTTAATAGTCATATTTTTATCTTGAGTGCCATTAAGTTAACACATGCAGTTTGAAGTGTTTCAAAGTGTAGCAGAGATGGTACTCAATGATATTAAATAATGGACTAGTTACTCTCAATTCAATTGTACTGCAGTAGCTATAGCTAGAACTCACTGGGTTCAATTTATTTATTTATTATGACAGGTACAGAAGGCTAATTAAGGTTTATAATATACATAGGTGGTCATTTGATATTAATGTGTAGCATTGGGTGTGTCCTGTAACAATATAATACTATGATTTGGACTCTCCTAAAAAGTGGACCCAATCAATTTTTGCTTGAAATGTTTGGACACCTCTGAAATAGCCCCCCCCCCCCCACACACACACACACTCCAGATTGTACTAAAACAGCTGCATGCATTATTTGAAAGGGGGGTCCAAAAATAATTGATTCCCCTTCACAATTTCACCACTGTTTAGCTTGCAAACAAATATTATATCTTCCAGTTTGATGTTTCCCAGTGCATGCATGGGTCAGTACATTTTCCCTTTATCCCTCCCCAAGAGATGTTGTCTCCTAAATCATGGCATGGGGAGTAAAATGCAGGGCTGTATGTCTTTATCTTGATGTGGTAGTTAGTGGAAGAGCACTTACTTAGAGTACATATTATAAGACAAGAGCCTCATCCACAAACAGTCTGCTTTTAGTGGAAAACTTTATGCTCACGTGGGTGTGGACAGACATGCACATACACACACACACACATACAGTCACACAGAACAATTTCAGGAAGCCAGGCGCATGTCTACAATCAGCCTGTGGCTGGCTGTGGGTGTGTGCTTGGTTTAACAAAACATAGCTAAGTATGTGACTCATGCAGTGACTGCTTTTGGGATAACCAGTTTTATGACTTATTAAAGGGCAACTTTATTTTTCAATACAGATATTTAGTTACATGTATACAAAATACTCAAAAGTTCAGCCATGTACTTTTACAAGCAGGTCTGTGGAAATCCGATCAGTGATCTGAGAGCTCTGTGAGGCTCTGTCCAATTTAGAGACAGAGGACATCAGATGGAGAGAGCTTAGTGAAGCTGGCCAATAGTTTCTACTGTACTGAAATTCATAACATTTCTGGTGGCTGTTTTGACCCTTTATTATCTCATATAGCATAGCCTCATCCATCCTTATGCATATGCTTGTCTCTTAAATTTGTCAGTGTACTTTTTTGGCACATTGTACAATACGTAGATATAGCAGTTTGAAGTAGTCTATTCAACTGATCATAGGCTGAAGCTGTCAGGAAAAACGAGTGAAGGCACCAGGCTTAGTTTGAGGCTATAGTGAAGGCTGTCTATCCACTCAGAGAACTCATGACGCCATCCACCCAACTGCTGCTTCCTGGCTAAAAGCCAGAGTGATCCAAGGGCAGCAGATCGTCACTCATGAATGTACGGGGCTGCAGAAGCATGCATGAGCGTAGACCCAGTTGTGTGGCAGACGAATGACAGTGGAAACACTAGTATAATAGCCTCGCCAACTATTTGTAAGGTTTATACAAATCTGTCACATATAGCTATGTGCATATACTGCACAAATTACAAGGGGCCAAGTCTCAGGGTTACCAACAATACCAAGTTACTAAAATTGTTAATGATAACTAGGGCTGAGTGATTGTGAAATTTTGTTACTTTCACGATTGTAGAATGCAACATATCATGGTTGTGATAACTATCACGATGTTATAACTCACATGCATCAATAGCATCGTGTATGTATAACTTTGCATGAAATTTTTATTTTAGCAATATACGGCCATGTTCAACACAATTAAAATCATGCACAGTTACAGTTTAATAGTAACAAATAAAGTATCCTTAGAAATTCAACGGTTTCTAGCAGATGAACTTTTTAACTATGTCGCCAGTAAGATTTATTCACACAATGAACTCTCAGAAGTGAGACTTGCTTTCTGGACCGTGTCCTTTCACATACAAAGTATGCAAAGTATTTTCACATACAAAATTCAATGTATCAATACATATTTACATGTGAGATCACAACATCATGATTATTATAATATATATCAACATCACAATGTTAAGAGACAATCACAATTAATCCCACAATCGATATAATCTCCCAACCCTAATAATAACTGGAGCCCTGACAAGTCTAGGATTTTAAACTCGAGCTATGTGCATATATTGCACAAATTACAAGGGGCTAGGGTTACCTTCTCAGGGTTACCAAGTTACTAAAATTGTTAATAATAACTGGAGCCCTGGAAAGTCTAGGATTTTAAACTCGAGGTTTACTATATCAGACAAGCTCCAATAGGAGTGTTGCGTGGGGGCTGGAGGGGAGGGTAAGAGATTGTTTACAAAATTAAAGAAGAATGCGTAGGTATGAATTAGGCCAAATGATGGGCCATTCAGGTCTCAAAACTGGCTAAACTGAAAGGAAATTTACAGCATAGGTCCTTTATTCAACATCATGGAGCTGTACCAAGATGGCCAGAGCTCCATTAGGGCCCCAGATTGCTTGTATGGATCGCTACCAGGCTTAAGAATAGCAACCAGCAAAGCAGATAACTCAGGCTTAGCTGATTTTGACAGTAAAATTTGATAGTGTATTCATGTAGCTTTCGTGTTCGTAGTGAAAAATCAAACTGCTGTCGTGGGTGATATAAGACAATTAATACACAAAGCTAAAACTCAATTTTAACTATCCACTAGGCCACTCCAAATAAATTTCCTGTTTCCTGTCCACCGCCTACATCTGGTTACTGTCTGCTCTAAATATTCCATTATTCCGTATTCTTCCATTATTTTCCAGTTATTCTTGCATACTTACAGGCTTAGTAAAAGCCATCTTGAAACAGTGTCAGCTCACGTGTCAGCAGTGCTATCAAGTTGACACAAACTTCATGTTTGTGTTATTTTTGCAACTTGACTCTGAAAAGGAAGGAACATGCTTTTGTGCAGCTTTTTATAGTTGTGCCAGGCAAATAAAGGCTTGAAAAGCTGCCAATCTCATAATGAAATAATGGAAATGGACCGCCTGCATGCAAATATGCCTGAGATCGGGCGCCAGGGAAACAGGAAATTTATTTGGAGCGGCCTTATGGCAATGACCTGCTCACTGCAAATCATGTTTGGAATGAAAAACAGAAAATCACCAAACAGTGGCCTTATGCATCTACACTGAACTTCTGCAGCCCCCAATTCTATCTCTCCCCCCCCCTTAACAACTTCCTCCAGACCACCACTGTGCACGGTGACACACATGCGCGCGTGCACATACACACACACACGCACGCACACAAACACACACAAATTAAAGTTGGCTACACTGCATGCAAGGTCGACACGTCACCGTCACACCTACACAGTGACTCAGCACTGGGACACCTGTGTGCTACTCAGCCGGGTAGGTCTTTACACACCACACACGCACGCACACACGAAACTATAGTTACTCACCTTTATAAACTGCTTGGGACACCGGGATAGCTACTGTAGTCTGTATAGATACTGACCTGCACGTGTAGCCCTATGCCTCGCCCTAGTATATATATGCAGGGCGCCGTACAACTAGTATAGTATCAGTAAATAGGCTACTTCGCAGTAGACAACTAATTCTTTATTCACGGCCTATAGAGTCTATGCCTCGCTAACGGATCAGTAACTGACAGTGACCATCATTTATAACGAATTTCAAGAAACCCATGCACGGCGTGCTAGCTCGTACGGGTTTCATCCGCGGCACCTCGCTAATCTAATCTCACCTTATTATAATTACGTAGCTACCCCTAAAACAGCAGGAATCATGATCAGCAGCATAGGAATTCGAACAAACATCGAGCGACTCCAATATACTCTAAAAGAGCAGTCAGTCAAATACTCTAATAGAACAATCACCGCATGTAACGATTATTTGCACATAAACTATTCTACATCAAAAATTTTACTCCCGAAACATATAAAACACCTTTAGCTTCTGGGGGGCTGTGATCCCAGAGCCCGTGGTCCCCTGCTTTATATAATTACTTACTATCCTGGCCATGCATGCATCCTTGCCAAACCCCCGGCTGGATCCACTCCTGGTCTGGTACTCGCTATAATCAAAGAACCAGGGGCGGAGGAAGTAGTTGATATGAGGGGGGGCTGACCAGGGGTGGATCCAGACTTATGGTTAAAAAAAATGAACTGAAGTGCTACATTGTCTCTGGTTTGATAAGGTGAGACCAAAAAACAAACAATACAAAAAAGGTCGCAACCAGCTGACAATAGCTGCCCACCTCACCAGCTACGAATTTATACTGATAAACTACATAAAAATCCTTACATAACTCACTACACACTGCTCTAATACTGTGATTCCTTTATTAGAGTGACTGCTCTATTAGAGTATCTCGATCTTGATCACGGTTTTCAGCCCCACTCCAAGAAGGATAATTTCGCGTGATATCATTCTGAGGGGGGCTTACTCAGCAGACCGAGGGGGGCTTCAGTCCCCTAGCCCCCCCCCCTTTCCGCCACCTATGTAAAGAACACTTATACAAACAATTATTGTTACCTTCTATTGAATACTGCTCAGTCATCTGGGATCCTTATCACCACTAAACAACAGTTAGCAAATTAGAAATGATCCAACACCGAGCTGCAAGATTTGTTCTTAATTAAACTATGGCACAGATCCGGTCAACAACACAGTATTACAGATATGCTTAATTACCTTCAATGGCTAAGTTTAAAAAGTAGGAGAAGGAATGCTAGACTTATCTTATTATTCAAGATTGTGAGAAACTTACTGGTGCTGCCAAATCGTTGTTTACCTCAGCCAACCCCTGTATCATATAGCTACTCGTGCCAATAATCCCCTCAAATTTGCACAGCTGCAATCCAGAATTGATTTATACAAGTATTCTTTTCTGCCAAGAACAATTATTGATTGGAATAACTTGAAAATTGATAACATTGACACAATTAACCTTGACACTTTTAAGAACATTATATATAAGTTAAGTAATTTGTGATTTGTAATGCACATTAGCGTGCTGCCCCTGGTGGGCTTTGCTAATTAACAATAAAATTTTTAAAAAAAAAACTTAGCTATAGGTTTTGGAATGTAGCTATATAGCTACAATCCAGATTTGTGTCATTGTGTGGCAGTCTTTTCTTACCTATATTCGTAAAAAAAAGGCAGCCAGTGCCACACAAGCCGTACCACTATGTGAAAGAAGAGTTTGGAAAAGTGTGTGTTGATAAGGATAGTTGAGGATTAACGGATTATCAGAATGTTCAATGTCATTTGCCACTTCCTCCTCTAAAATGACCACATATTTTTTTCAGATGCTCAGTAAGTATGCATGAGTTAATAAAAGATGTTGCCATTCGTAAGCATCAGTGAGATGCACAGGAATTTTGATTCACCAAGGCCAGGCAAAGATTTCAGTCTCTATATACCAGACATCGTGTAACTAAGTATCTAGTCTAGTAAAATTAGTATATGAGTTGTGTCCTTTTGAAAGAGTGTTCTGGAGTGTTTGTGAAAAGAGGTTCATCTAAACTCGAGAGTGGTAAGAGATGATAGAGAGATAGTGTGCACAGCACATAAAGTACAAGTGCATACATATTTTATCTTGTAATATTCATGTTTGCAAAATACTATATGCATACATGTACTTATTTTAATTATGTTCTGAGCCTGTACCTTAAACCATGTGCACTCTAGAGTTGCATTCTTGTAGGAGGGGGCACTCCCTCTCTTCCTTGGGTGTTCTATGGTACTTTGTACACACAAACTAGCTTGTTTAGAATACATTCATATTAATTCCTAGCATGGGTCAGCCTACCTGTTGTCACGGGACAGACTTAATAAACAGATATCATTTGGTTCACAATGGAGTATATTATCATGCACATTGTGTTGAATATATTTTTAATTTACCCTCTTAAATCTGATGATTATCTCAGACATTTGAGCACTGCCCTGCACTATGTACTCTATGTGTATACAGTACATGGATACATCTTCTGCACAGGAGGAATTCAAATTTAAGTCAAATGTGTGTGTAGTCAATGTAGTGTAGTTTAGTGTAGTGTGTGTGTGTGTTGTGTGTGTGTGTGTGTGTGTGTGTGTGTGTGTGTGTGTGTGTGTGTGTGTGTGTGTGTGTGTGTGTGTGTGTGTGTGTGTGTGTGTGTGTGTGTGTGTGTGTGTGTGTGTGTGTGTGTGTGTGTGTGTGTGTGTGTGTGTGTGTGTGTGTGTGTGTGTGTGTGTGTGTGTGTGTGTGTGTGTGTGTGTGTGTGTGTGTGTGTGTGTGTGTGTGTGTGTGTGTGTGTGTGTGTGTGTGTGTGTGTGTGTGTGTACTTATATCAGGCACTAATATGTGCATTCACTGCATTGTTTGGTATAACAGTCTTCAGTAAACTGCTGATATGACAGTTATATGAGCAATACACCTAAACTCAAACCTGCACCCTCTTTGATATTTTTCTGGCCATGGATCAGTGCCTGCCAGAGAGCAATTTTTTTAGTGCATGTTACACATAATGTTTTTTCTTTACAATACAGTGAAATTTTGTGTGTAAAATAGACATTATGATGTCTCACAAACCAATACAACCAGCCAAAATGACACACACTTTGAAGTGTAAATAGCTACTATTAGCTATACTGCAGTTGGTCACTAGTTGAACAGATTTTTAATCAAGCTCAGAGAAAAGTGCCTTGGTTGTCTCATTAACTATGTCAATATCAGTAAATACTCATGGTGGGTCAGGTTTAAAGTTTTTGAAGTAATTTTTGTGTGTATAATCAAGTTATTACGTTAGCTTGAGTCAAATATGCTCAAACTTTTGCCCAAAATGCTTTAAAGGATTTCCCAAAATTTTCACCTATTACGCTCTTCAGTGTTTCCATTATGCTTGCATTCCTTACAATTATCTTGGAACATTTAATCAGTGAATGCTCTGTTAGAGTATTTCACTACAAAGTGACTGTTCTATTATAGAGTATCTTTCTAGGAGCTATGTAATTTCACTTTAGTCCTCCGCCATGCATCATGTGCACAATATATCATGTGATGCAATAATTGATTCATTGTTGATGATTTAGCATTACTTAGTGCAAGGAAACCCTCAAAAGTAGTGCAAGGCCAAGCCAATGTGCCAAGTAGCTACCGGAGAGCTCCACTGAGGACTGTAAGTTTGGTGCCGTAAGTTTTAAATTAAAAAAATTTACCTCTGAAGCTCAAGTTAAGACCGATCTCCCCCAGCTATGCCCTTGAGCAACACTGCTTCAAGCTAGCTAACAGTGGAATATTCTTATAGGATAGTCAATTGGCTATATTTAGTTGAGTGGCAATATATAGCTACTTACTAGACATTGGGTGACCTGCAGTTTGAATCCTGGGATTGGAGGTTTTTTTCTCCCTACTTTGGCCCCGGCTTTTCTGTTACACCTTATTAGCTATAAGTCATTAAGTCTTTGAAATTATAGGTTAGGTAATCCTAAGGCTGCAGCACAAGTTGCTGTCAGACCTTCAGTGCTGGTCACTGTAAAGTGTTAATAATAAAGTAAAAACTTATGTCTCCTCATCTTTTCACAATCATTTTCAGTAGAATAGTGAGGTGTAGTGTCAATAAACTACAAGTGGCAATACTTATATAATATGCTCCATCAACATGTCTTCCTGTCTTTTCACGATCATTTTACTCTCTCTACTGCTACAACAAGATCACTTATTTACTCTCTCTCTCTCTCTCTCTCTTATGTAAACAGTCGTCCTTAAACTCATATAGGTATTCATTTCTTTGTAAATAGCATCTTCTAGTATCCCAGGAAACTGAACCATCACAGCTCCAGTAAAACAATGTACAATAAAATAATACATTTACATTTACATACATAATTACAAAAATTATGTATAAAATAATAAGAAGCTTGGTTGTCAGCAAAAATGTAAATAATCAGAACATTCAATAATTTGGTGGGGTAATTTGTTCCAATCTCGGATGTTCTTAAACTCATCTGATAATATGTTGTGGATGACCATGGTACTGCAAAGTGGAGAGAATGGAATTCAGGAATTGGCAGATGTTGTAAACAGAGGTAAGGAGGTAAGTGGACTGTAGTGAGGTGGTGCTACACTGTATATGGCTGGCTTACCAAAATACATAGTTACGTACTTCTAAATAGCAGTAAATGATTATACCATGCTACTGATAGGCCTTAAGCTTATTGAAGTGACATTTTTAGAACTAGACTGCAATCATAAGATATTATTGTAATTGCATATGATTGCATGAGTAAAACCTGAGCACACTAGTAGGGCTGACTGCTCAGTAAATAATAAGAATTATTATATGTCAACTTTCTGTTTATACCTGTGACAGCTAGTCTAATGGCCCCCCTTTACACTGAACCAAGAATAAGTCCAGAGTCCAGTCCAAGGTCCAATTTAGAGTTTAGTGTTTTAACCTGTATGTAGTTCTCAATACATTGTCCTACAATTTACTCTCCTGGAAAAGCAAACATCTTTCAAGTTTATACTTGTTGAAATGTTGTTCTATAGAGTAGGGATGCCATGATAGTCATGACATATGACATGTCGTGACATAAAGCTCTATGATATGATATGACATAGGCATCTTTATGTCGTGACATAAATATCTCCTAATAATACACACTTTTCCATTCATTTTGATCACATTTGATGCAATAAATATGAGAAAAATTGACAAATAAGTATGAGCTATGTTGGTTGTTGATGTCATAGTTAATATTGCTGATGTTTAGGCTTGTGCCAATTATGCTGGCATAATTTCGAGCATAGTAGGCTGGCTAAAGCATCAAGCATTATGCCAGCATGATAGGACGATTTTCAAGATTTTAATTAAATGCGCAATGCGGGTGCCAAAATACAACAAAACATGAACACACTATGCCTTAATACTGCATTTAATATCAAGAAAATATGCAATGTTATTTTTATTGTTTCATGGCTGATCATTTACACTTCACAGATAAAAGATTGAGATACTCTAATACAGCAGTCACTTACTCTAATACAGCAGTCAGGAAAGGCTGATATACTCTAATAAAACAGCCAACTCTAGAGCATAATCTTGATTTTGAAAACATAATTTTGAGCATAATAGGCTGAATTTTTGAGTACTGCTCAAAAGCATAATAGGCTATTTTTAAACTCAAGCCTACTGATGTTTAAGTTGATATTTTTGCATCAAAATAGCTATACAGTTTCATAAGTAACAGCTTAAGTTGTGAAACTTTAAGAATTGCTTATGTCGTCACATAAACCTCTGTGAGTTGTGACAAATTTCTATGTCGTGGCATCCCTACTATAGAGCAGAAGACAAATATTTTGGTGTTGCAGTCACACTTTAGTTTAGTGTATTTAATAGTTATACCATGGCCACAAGGGATATGCCTAATATATATTCCCAAGCCCAAGGGCCACAGGCCCAAGGGTGCAGGCATATATATCAGGCAAATCCTGAGTGGCCATGGTATAAGTAATATATACCACTCTGGTATGCTCACCTAATAGGTGAAGGAAGACAAACCTGCATTCACCACATTACTTTTATACAGAGGTTTGCAAGCATCAATTGTGGGTTTAAATTGTGGGCACAAAAAGAAATGATCGTGTGTTTCACTGGTTGTAGTGATACCATTTTAAACCAAATAACCACTTTGTGGATGAATAAAGTAACCTAAGGTACTAAAATAAACACTTAGACATATAGGTTGGGAATGTTTGAGGCATCTTTTCATGCTGTTGAAATGTACTGTGTAGATAAACAATCTCCACATTACAAAAATGATTAAACAATCTCCACATTACAAAAATGATTACTTGGTAAATAATCATTTTTGTAATGTGGAGATTGTTTATCTACACAGTACATTTCAACAGCATGAAAAGATGCCTCAAACATTCCCAACCTATATGTCTAAGTGTTTATTTTAGTACCTTAGGTTACTTTATTCATCCACAAAGTGGTTATTTGGTTTAAAATGGTATCACTACAACCAGTGAAACCCACGATCATTTCTTTTTGTGCCCACAATTTAAACCCACAATTGATGCTTGCAAACCTCTGTATAAAAGTAATGTGGTGAATGCAGGTTTGTCTTCCTTCACCTATTAGGTGAGCATACCAGAGTGGTATATATTACTTATACCATGGCCACTCAGGATTTGCCTGATAAACAAAAATGATTATTTAGTAGGGTTGGGCGATATCGAAAATTTCCTCCCACGGTTATTGTGGAGCTTATTATCATGATTATTGCAAATATCACAGTATTGAAATGAACTATAGCAAGTACACTCAAAACAGTTTACAGAGTATATTTGCATGGGTGAACTGTGTTTACCAGCTACCATGACCGCAAGGAGTTTGGAAAAACCAGCCTAACTTAAAGAGCATGGAGTGCATATAAATTTTGAAGGAGACATAGCTAGTTTCTATGTATATAGCTAGCAGATAATTTACTAAGGCATACTAATGTGAAGCCAGAACTTTTATCCCATAATCACAGTAGTGCTGCATCAGGTGTCACAGTGATATGTGTTTCCCCGAGTTTCGTGTTTCCCCACACACATATCACTAGGGATGCGTGTTTCCCCACACACATATCACTACACTGTTAAAATTTAGGTGCTACCACAACACCAATAATTTTCTAAGGGGATGTTGTTGCAGCACCCCTGAAAATAATAACTACCTTAAGAGGTTTATAGTAACATCCATTGGGTGTCACCATTTTGTAAACACCCTTAACTGTTTATTGGAACACCCCAAACAGAGGTCTAACACTTCATGATAGGGTGTAATATTATGACAGTAATTGCATATAATTACTAACTCTCTTAGAAGTGTGGCAGAAACACTTGAGTACAATTTCTTTATGGGCCAAGTGATTTATTGGCCCCCATGACAACAGCACCTGCCCTGAACTATCATGCAAGATGAACACCTGCAGTTTAAAGTGAATATAACAGTATTAAAAGTATCAGATTTTACAAAACTGCATACAAATTGCACATGAGGCAAAAATAAATGCCACCAGAGGGTAGCCACACTACCATACTAGCTAGTGCATAGTTTTCTCAAACTACTTAAGGCTGGCTTTAATGGTGTAGGTGATGTGAACAGCTCAATGGCAATTTCAGGCCTTGGTAAGGTTTATCATCTTGGGTTGACAAGAATCGGTGGATGACCTATTTTAGTTGCCTAACATATTCTGTGTTGATTTGTTGCATATATATACCAGGCACTAAGGAGCCAGCACAGCTTTGTAACCTCATGCATGTCTGGATTTCAATTGTGGTCTGTATTTTTCCCACTCCTCTATGTCCCACCTTCCACCCCTTTGTGAGCAGCCATGATACTACCTCCGTTACAAAAAAGTGTATGTGTGTACGTGATAAGCTTTAAACGTGTTATACATAGCGTGCACGCCTGTGGTGTATGTGATATGTAGGAGATGACAGTTCACATTTACCTCATTAAATAGCAAATGTGAACCATCATCTCCTACACATTAATTTAATGAGGTAAAGGTGAACTGTCATCTCCTACACATCATATACCCCATTGAAGTACATTTTATGCATATCACATTTAGAGCTCATCACATATGCACAACATTTTATTGTAGTGAGCTAGCTTGCTCAAATGTGTGCCTTGGCAAGTTACAATATAGTTTTGAATCTAAACCATTAATCTCAAAACTTCTAATGTGTGATTTTGATCAGTTTTCCAAACAATAGTTGCATAAATCGTGCTAAAGGAAGCTTGTTTACTATGCATGAAGTGCTGCACTTCTGCATATAGGCGGCATTGATGAGGTGCGATGGTAACACCCTTTGCACCTACAAGGGTGTTTCTGTGAATGCAATCCCACAATTAAAAGTTTCCTTGGTAGTTATGTTATAAGTACAAATTACAACTTACATACAAAGTGTAGAAAGACAAGTAAGTATAAGTGTATTTGTAATTACTGTATTTCACAGGTCATAATATGTGTTTCTTAAATAAACCATCAATGAAAACGAAAAGATGAGAGGAGCTCCACCCCCCATGAAAGTGTCAGAAATTAAAATCAAGGCAGTGTACCCCACCATACACCCTGGATTTACTTACACCTCCTGTAGCACCCTTACACTCTGGTGTTGTATTTCTTGCAGCACCTTAGCACTCTTCCTTCACACCCTCCAAGTGTCACCACAGCACCCTTTTCTAACACCTGAAGGGAGTTGTTCTTAAACATGCAACTGGATACCCCTAAAGGTGCTTTGGTTACACCTGAATCTTAACAGTGTAGGGATGCGTGTTTCCCCACACACATATCACTAGGGATGCGTGTTTCCCCACACACATATATCACTAGGGATGCGTGTTTCCCCACACACATATCACTAGGGATGCGTGTTTCCCCGACAAAGGCGCTAGTGATATATGTTTCCCTTCCAGTTTATCAGTTTTTCAGTATAGCTACCACGCCCAACACCCGCGTTTAGATTCTGCTGCTGATATACTACGAGTCGACTAGCTAGCTCTATAGCACGCGTCACAGCACTAACCACTGCTGTTAGTACCATACCATAGCTGCATGCTACTGCTACTAAACTGCAGTCACTGCTTAGTACTGCCTCTACTGCTACTAGCTGTAGCTATAGATCTATTATATACACTCATGCTATTTTTATAGTTACTACCTACTGCTACTAGCTACTGCTAGATGCTAATATTGCTAGTATTACACTAGCTATACATGCTTGCTGTTACTGCAGTTGCTACTGTTGCTATACTGCTTACTACTACTGGTATTTTGTGTATAGCTGAAACCGAATTTAAATTGTACATTTTGCATTCTTGATGAAGCAATTTAACTCAGTTTTTACTTTACAGTGTCCAGCATGAAGATCTGATAGCAACTAGTGCAGCTGCAGTCTTTGAGCTAAAACATGTAGACTTTGACATACTTATAACACAGATGAACAGAAAATGGGCCAAAGAAAGGAAAATTCCTCCTACCCCAGGATTCAAACTGCAGGCTACCCAATGTCTAGTCAAGCACCAAACTCAGTCTCCTCCATATTTGGTTAATTCTCTGTTTCTTGGCACACAAAATAGGATTCATCTGCCCTGCATGATACATGTTATATGCTGCATTTCTGTGAATCTATACGCTACAATAGAATGCATTGTGCTACCAATAAAGACAAGCAGTTGGTCTTAATTCAGTGCAATTCTAAGAGCTGCACTGCATATTATATCTCTTGTATGCATCAGTTGTGTATATATAATTGAGCTAATACTTGTGTGCACGCATGCATGCTAAGTTCATATATTCAAGTAGTTTTTAGCTATATACTTGAGAGATTTTCACTGGACTCGCAGGGTTTGCACTACTAGAGTGCTTAAATTGAGTTTTCTTGAGAGGTTTTGGACAACTCGAGATATTTTACTTTCAACTGATAGTGAGACTTTCAAGTTCTTAAGAGACTTTAGTTACTCAAACTGCTTGTGAGAGCTTAGAGATTTTTGACTACTTAAGAGACTCTACTTAAGAGATTTTACTTGAGTGACTTGATTAATTTAGGTATTTGAGAGATTTTAGACTATGCTTGAGAGCTTTTCACTTGAGAGACTTTTGACTACTTGAGAAAATCTACTTTATAGAGATATTTCAGTACTTGAGAATTTTACTTAAAAGTTATGTGACTACCCAAGAGACTTTCACCTGAGAACTTTAGAGATTTTATAACTGAGAGATCTCAGATTTTTGCTTTACAGATTTTCCAGTCAGTTATGTACTTCCAAAGTCACTTTACTGTACAGGTATGAATCTATTGCAAGATATCTGCATGGACAAGAAAATATTATGTGCAGAGCATGGAGGAGATGAAAGTTTAAGCCATCCATATACTATTGTGATTGGGTATGCCTGCATAATGTGAGTGTTGGATTTAGCTATGTTGTTCTTGTTTTCTCTTCACAGGTGAAATATGACAAATGGACACACATGGTATATTTGGAAATGGCTGAAGCCAAATTCTATATACTGTTTATAGAATTCCATCAAACTATTTGCAGAAAACATTACACAGTATAGTAGCTAACCTAATTTTTATTATTGTATGTGTGTTATCTAATCCATTCTCATACATATTTGTCTTCACTTCAGTACTATAGTAGCAACAAGTAGTAGCAAGTATCGGTATAGTTGTGCTAGCAAGTGTTAGCTATAGTAGCACCAACCAAAGTATAGCAGCGAATAGTAGCTGGTAGTATAGTGGCAAGTAGTATAGCTATAGTAGTAGCAGCAAGTATAGGAGCAGTATAGCTATAGCAGTAGAAGCAACGAGCAGTATATAGTCTAAGTAAAGGAGCTCAGATCCTGTATACAGTAGCTGGCGCAGCTAGTAGACAAGTAGTATAGCAGCAACAGGAAACACGCATCCCTAGGGATATGTGTGCGGGGAACACTTTACCTGGGGAACATAATACCCGGGGAAACATATATCACTGTGACTTGTAGATTACTAGCCAGTTAGTGATATGTGTGCTGGGAAACATGGATCCCTAGTGATATGTGTGCGGGGAACAATGGCGGATCCAGGATGGGGCATTTGGGGCAAATACCCCCGGCCCCTTCAAGAAATTGCATAAGATCGAGATACTCTAATAGAGCAGTCAATTACTCTAATAAAGCAGTCACAATGTTCATGAGGCAGTGTAGCTTACCTATGAAGCTATAAATAGGATTTTATTTTACATAACAGACGTGATATAGTTGGTAAGGATAACTAGCTATTATTGTCGTGACCTTTTTTTTTTTTTTTTTTTTTTTGGTCTTCAACTGGTTTTCAGCAAGTTTTTTTGGTCTTTAACTGTTTTTCAGAAAGGTGCCCCCCCTCTTTCCAAACTCTGGATCCGCCCCTGGGGAACACAAAACGTGGGGAAACACATATCACTGTGACACCGGTACACGTGCCTCGCGTGTATTCTAATAATTAGTGCATCGCTTCGTGTAGTAGTGCATGGGTTAGAGTACAAGAAGGCTGAAATACTGATTGACAAGCACAACATGGCATTGTTAACACGTGTAAGTGTGTAGTTGTAGCTGTATTCCCGCTATGATATTGCAATAACCGTTTATACCGGTATGGCGATTTTTCAAAAACAAGGCGGTATCGGTTATTGCCAGCTGTAATACCGCCTCGTTACCGTCACATCGGTATATCGCCCAACCCTATTATTAGGGACCCGCCGATTATGCTGGCATAATAATGAGCATAATAGGTGCCTGAAAGCATTGAGCATGATGCTAGCATAATAGGCAGAAAACTTGCGCAATGCTATAAATTCTTGCTCATCAAAATACACATCCAACAAAAAGATCGATATACTCTAATAGAACAGTCAGTAACTCTAATAAAATTATCAGGTAGCTGGCTGTTCTATTAGAGTATATCGATCTTTTCTGTGACATGCATTTTGACAAACAAGGATTTACAGTCTGTGCTTCAACCACTTACTGTTTTTCCATAAAGTGCAAAGTTATTAGAAAAACAAGGGAACTGAGGTAAAATATTGAGCATAATTTGAGCGTAGTAGGTAAATATTGAGCATTAATTTAAGCATACTAGGTAAATTTTTGAGGAATGCAGCATAGCATAATAGGTAAAATAATGAGCATAATTGGTGGGTCCCTACCTATTATTTAACGATGTCTTGTAACTGAATTATGCCATGCTGACTCACTCAATTCTTTTTGCTTCACAACAATTCCCCTAACTAAACCAACATGTTTAACTCAAACCCACAATGCAAAACTTTAAGCAGCTCTATATAAATAATCAAAGGGAACTGATGCTTTGTAACTGCCTCAGCATCAAAGGCAGTTGTGGTCAGGACTATATTATGATATTGCCCTAACCACAGGACGATATACAGGGCAATATGTGAATTATAACACTGTGATTTCCTTTGATCTGAAGTGTCAAAGTGGTATATAGTCACATATGTTCACAAACTTGCACTCACACACACCAAGTACATATTGAGTGTTATAGTTGCTGTTATACTCTACTGTATGGTATAGCTACATTTCTAATCTTCACAGGTATGCAACATTTTATTGATGTGTTTTAAAAAATCAACACCTTTTTTCTAGTTTAATAGTTGGGAGGTACTATATATGTAGTGACTGGACAAATTTATTATGATTATGATGTAATCCAAAATTTTGTAATTGTATGCGTGTATATAAAAGTTGTTGTAATCTATATTTTTCAGAGTTTTTCCAATGATAGTGATTCAAATAACTTGTTGGTGTATTGTGTTGTGTGCATTAGTCCTATACAGTCTACTATAAGGATAGTACAATATACATATAGGACTTGCACAAATAACTGTTATACCGTAATGGCTTAGCAGACAAGTTTTTGATTGGATAAATATGTAAAACAAGATTCAAATAATACATGCAGTCTTTCCATTTATTGGTCACAAATATGATGAGTAGTATAGATTCTCCTACGATGTTCCAACTTGGAGCAAAAATATTTAGTGAATATGCATTAATATTTCTTACTAACTCTAAATGTATTTTCTGTTGAGGGTGTTAGTATTTCACCATTTCATGAACAATAGTGGTTGGTAGTGTCACACTGTTATATCCAGTGCACAATTTAGCATCGTTCTCTGATTGTAGAGCATTCATCATATCTGGTTTAAAAACTATAGTTGCTCCTATTTCTTCATCAACTGGTGATTTTACACCCATCTTGCTGATACAGAGTTCTGACCTTTCCTCTAACTGTGCTATCTTGTATGTTCTAACTACCAATTCTTGTTTGCTGGTTCCCATCTTTTCATTAACAAATGGTTTTACGCCAATGCATAACTCTGTTTTCTCCTCTGTTGACTGTTGGTGCTGTTGTACAACATATTGTATTGTATCTCCCATCCTGGTATTAATCCACTACAAAAGTTATCTAGCTAGTTATATGTACAAAGACAACAAATTTATTGGTACCTGACTATATCCTGTTAAACGTTTTGCTTTCTAGCTGGTACTAAACAACTGCAACCACACTGTACAGTTTTAACAAGTGCAGATTGTTCATTACTAGAGGGTTTTTATAACCAGCTGCAGTTTTCGTTGTTTTATAACCAGCTGCAGTTTTCGTTGTTTTATAACCAGCTGCAGTTTTCGTTGATGATGTTGTGTGCTATTATATGTTGGGCCACTACAAATGTGCGTGCATGTTGTAGTTACATGTAGTTAATGGGTACTGCATCTGACTATATTATTGGCAAACAAGTCTGACAAGTGTTTAGGTATAGGAGAAATTTAGTGTCAAGTTTGTTAATCCAACAAGCCTGTCAAGTGTTCAGATGGCTTGTTTTGTCTAGGTAGAGTATATTGAGACTCATAAGTGGAAGATGTGAAGCTAAAAGTTTCTAACATTGAAAATAATGCACTTTGTGTAACACTTAGGAGGTTGAGGAGTATGTCTAATCTATGTTTGGGACCCACTTGACATGCATGATCACTCTAAGTGTGTATGTTGTGTGTGTATAGTGAGGCAGCATAGCCAAGTGGTTAGAGTATTGGCCTGGTAATCAAAAGGTTCTGTTCGATGCCCAATTACACTCAGTTTCCTTGAGCAAGAAACTTTACTCACATTGTTCTAGTCTACCAAGCTGTTTAAATGGGGACCTGGTGTTAACTGGGGAAGCAAATTCCGACTGTCTATATCTCATCATAACAGATTAGGTTCAGGGGTGCTCACACCCTCACCTGTGAGACATGGTACAGCCTCCTGCAGATTACCAGTTCTGCCTCACAAGGATTTGCCAGTACTAACTCCTAGGCATCTGAGTAGTGCACAAATTGCCCAATCAACTGGGCCATTTATATGGCTTTGTTTTGTTTCTTTACTTTCTGTGATTGCATGTGCATGCTTGTGTGCATGTGTAACCAAATGATAAGAGCACCACTGAGTCCTCGCACCAGTCTGATATTCAAAAGATTTCAGGTATAATGCTAAGTCATGCCCATGCAGTTGCTTGAGCAAGAAACTTTACTCAAATTGCTCCAGTCTACCCAGCTGTTAAATGCACTGAAGAATCCTAGCACTGTTTTTCTTACCTACAACCAAGCCTGTAAATGAACATCTTGTAATTGGGCTTCCTGTTTTCCTGTTCCCTACTTTTTGGAATAGCTACTGTGGTATTGTGTGCAATCCAGCGCCAAGTGACATGTGCAGTGTTGGGAATAATGCTTTGCATATTTTTGGTCTTCTAAGTAATATAACACACTACTATTCATAGTGTGGTAATGTAATTTTAGTGTTATGAAATACCGTAACATTGCTATGTGTTAGGGTAATATTATTACTTCATTACATAATAATATTCCAAACTAATAACACATCATGTTACAGCTTATAACTGTAACCATAGTTACAGCTTATAACTGTAACCATAGTTCCAGTCTAATCATTTATAGGTCTGGTGAACCATAGAACTTAAGTGGAATCTGGTGACTTGGAACTCAGACATGTGAGCACTACCCTGCAATGTTCATCCTGGGGTACATGGTGTACATATATACACACATGTTTATTTATTAATATATATTTATATATTATTTTGGCAAGAAGGCAAAAATAGCCTGTACCTTAAAATAGCTTGGCCTTGAATTTGTTTAAGGAGCGTACTCCAATAACATGTTGTGGTAAATTGCTCCATGCATTCTCTACACGGTAGGAGAAAAAATTACTTTGTAATAAACAAAAGGAACAGTACTTGTAAGTTTTAATTCATGTCCTCCGGTAATTCCTGATGATCGTGTGAATAAATCATTGACATCAGTTTCCACTAACATCCACGTTGGTGCTCAAAAATTGATGGGGATGTTGAGGTAGTAAGTAATACACAGAAAAGGTCTTATTGATGCAGCAAACTGTGTAAGATTATAGAGGCATTCTGGATTATAGAGGTGTCATTTTAGGCATAAGAATTACAAGACAACACATGCATTAGTCAGAGTACTTCGTGTGCATCTAGCACTCCATGCACACTATCTCCCTACATCATCTGCCCACATGCCCTATTTTCGCAGGCCCAGTCACATATTGCGATACACAATGTATTGATATATTGAAGTTTATATTGATTCATGTATTGACCTCTCACGTATTGCGATACAATGATATATCATCTCATCTCTAGTCTGGTCCCTACTCTAGTTGAAAGTTCCATTTTTTTGTGTACTTGTGTATGTATGTGTGTGTGTGTGTGTGTGTGTGCGCGCGCGCGCGCGCGCGCGTGTGAGGCAGCATAGCCAAGTGGCTAAAGCATCATCCTGGTAATTGAAAGTTTGTAGGTTTGATGCCAAATTAGTGTTGTTGTTGTTTCCTTGAGCAAGAAATGTTTTTCAGTCTACCCAGCTGTATATTGGCCTGATGTGATCTGGGGAAGCAGCCCACCCAGCTATAACATCAATGAGTATACCTGGTATTTACTGGGAAAGCAAATGCCCAACTTTCCTAGTCTCATTTAGCGGTGTTGGGGTTGTTGTGGAACTTCCACAAGGTTCCACCACCTCTCTCTCTCTCTGAGACCTGGACAGTCCTTCTGCGGAATAATGTAATGTAATGACTGTACCTGTACTGTATACTTGTATGTATACATATACTGTATACTTGTATGTATGCCTGTATGTGTGTATCTCCAGACAAGCAGAAGAAAATGTATGCATTGTACAGTGCTACTGTTCTTTAGCTGAAGAATGTGTCACGTTACGTTTGGATGATAATGACCCAGATTTTCTAACCAGTAAGTTTTGTAACTATTGAAAGATGCAACAAAAAACATCTCTTACTGTATAATTATAATTGTGTATGTATATGACAGCATTTCTAAGTGTGTGTAATAATGTATAGGAGTTGGATGGGGATGAAGTTTTCATGCACTGCAAGTCTTGTTGTGCTGACTTTAAAGACTTTGTTTTTTTGCATCCTTGGTGTGACTTTGCTGCGGGAGAGAACTCACACCACCACGACAATGAGTTGATAGAATTCAGCTATAAACTCAGCTATAAGACATTCAATCAGTATTCCAATATATTGGGGCACTAGCATTACATGAAGTTCACCATGATCCAATTATATTGTTTTCCTGATGTAATAGCTAGGAAACGTATACACATGCTTAGTGAGGCTGCTGAGGGAGTCTTGAGACTGAACACTATACGTGTAGGAACCTGGGCCAGTGACTACCCAGGTGGTAGTTGGTTAGCCTATATAACTGATCATGATGTATATTGACATGCTATTTGTACAGACAGGTGGTAATAGCTACCATACAAGTACAGTCACATGATGTATTAATTAATAGGTAGGAATGTGCGATTAGTCAATATCCTACAATACGTAATAGCAAGATGATGCATATACACTCTAATAGAGCAGTCAGGCATGTTACTGGTTGCTTGTAATCACAGATACAAAAACTTAAGTGATAATTGTAAAAATTTAACTGTATCAATTCTAGAGAGAGCTTGCTTTTCTCCTCTGGTTTTTTCTGCATGGGACCAACTGCAACCACAACGTATAAGAAACTTGCTTCCATGTTGGCTGACAAGCGGGAAATGAATTATAGTCGGTGTTTGTACTCAGTTCAGATTTTGCTTCTCTTTATTAAGATCAGCCATTATGTGCCATTGTTTGAGGGGTCATCATTCTTACTGTACATTGTCCAACATCTGCCAGTATAGACCTGAGGGTAGTGCTTCTGTTGGGATAATCAGTCCTTGGGACATTCTCCTGTGTCCTGGTAAGCTATGGTACGTGACAAGACACATGACACACTACCACCCTCTCCTGTTAAGGCAACATACTGCTACTTGATGATTCTCCAGGTGGTTTAATACAGCACTTTTGTTGATAGTATTCCTCCCAATTAATCAGGCTGGAAAAGAAAAAAAGTTATGAAAAAACACTAATGGTAACCTGTATAGTAGGGATCATGAAGTCCCAAGAAAAAATATAGACTATCCAGCCTCACAATACCTTCATGGCACTGGTACCCAAAAGGCAACTGACAATTAACACTTCCAAAAAGTTGCAACAAAATTATAAACAAGTTGATGTGCTACCAGCAGTTGAGTTTCTATCCATATCAATGCTATACTATTATTTATTTTGCTGACTAATTAGAATTTGGTTTGAGTGTATTTCATAATTCATGTGTTATTTTGTAATTCATTAATTATGTTACTGTGCCCTTACCACCACCCCCAGCACTGGCTGTCAAATGCTGGACAGCTGGATAACACCAGCAACTATTAAGAGCAAAGCTATTCGGGGGCATCAGCATTAAGCCTGCCTCGAAGCCTGGCCATTACAAAACCAAAGAAGAGATGAATAGAAGATCCCCAATGTACCAGTAAGAAAATGTAGTGTTACTAGTAACACATGTATACATTGTGTAGTTGTGATATGTACCAGATTGTTGGCATATGTTGTTATGTATTTAATCAGGTCACTCCCTGTATGTTATTGATCATGAATTGTTAACAAATGTTTCCCTAATCTCCTACTACTAGCTCAGCAATATGTTAGTGCATGGGCAGAGAGTTTGGATGGTTTATGGTAGTGGCAGCAGTGGGATGTCCCCTTGAAGCAAGCCTTTAACTCATTAGTGTCGAAGGACGACAAGAGGTGTTGTGTGTGTACCCTTCTTGCTCCTGACAACACCTTCAAGCCACTGGACTGAGAAAAGTTGATGAAACTTTAAAGAAATATCAGAAGGAAGTGAAAGTTGTTTGTGATTAAAATGTTGTTTACTGTAGTATATAATCTAATCAAATACAGCCAAGCTGTCAAAAAAGGTGCGGCCCCCCAAAAAGCCATGGTGAAAAAAGATGTGAAATCCAAGGTGGCGGCCAAGAAATGGCTGTGATGGTAGGTTAATGGTTAAATTTTAATAATGACAATTCAGGTGAATTTGGTGCCAAGACAAAGCGGCACAATATTCACCTGAATCGTCATTATTAAAATTTAACCATTAACCTACCATCACAGCCATTTCTTGGCCATGGTGAAAAAAGATGTGAAATTTAACCATTAACCTACCATCACAGCCATTTCTTGGCCATGGTGAAAAAAGATGTGAAATCTTTTTTCACCATGGCCTTTTTGGGGGTCACACCTTTTTTTACAGCTTGGCTGTTTTTGATTAGATATCACTTCTTTTTGTATTTGTATACTGCAAAGCCGGCCTATGGCTGACTTTGGAGCTTTCTTAACCCATGTGTTTTTTTTCTTTACCACAGGAAGAAGAAAAGAACTTAAAGAAGATTTTTAATACTTCAATTATTTTTGATTTTATTAGTAATAATACAAATTATATACATATATTTATTACATGCCCATTATTCCCCACAGGATATTTTTTTGCAGCTGATCTCTCTACTGGGTGACTTGAAATGTAGCTGAACTATATACAGGATGGTTTCTTTGTAGCTGAACTCTCTACAAGGTGATCTCTTCTAGCTGGTCTCTCTACAGGGTGATTTGTTTCTATCTACAGGTGATTTGTTTGCAGCTAAACTCTCTACATGGTGGTTTCTTTGTAGCTGAACTCTCTACATGATGGTTTCTTTGTAGCTGAACTCTCTACATGGTGGTTTCTTTGTAGCTGAACTCTCTATAAGGTGACTTTGTCTAGCTGAACTCTCTACATGGTGGTTTCTTTGTAGCTGAACTCTCTACGTGATGGTTTCTTTGCAGCTAAACTCTCTATATGGTGGTTTCTTTGTAGCTGAACTCTCTATAAGGTGACTTTGTCTAGCTGAACTCTCTACAGGGTGATTTTTTTGTAGCTGAACTCTCTACAGGGTGATTTGTTTGCAGCTGAACTCTCTACATGATGGTTTCTTTGTAGCTGAACTCTCTACAAGGTGACTTCTTCCAGCTGATCTCTCTACGGGGTGACTTGTTTCTAGCTGAACTCTCTACAGGTGATTTGTTTGCAGCTAAACTCTCTACATGGTAGTTTCTTTGTAGCTGAACTCTCTACATGATGGTTTCTTTGTAGCAGAACTCTCTACAAGGTAACTTCTTCTCTACAGGGTGATTTGTTGTAGTTGAATTCTCTACAGGGTGGTTTGTTGAGGCTGAACTCTCTACATGGCGGTTTCTTTGTAGTTGAACTCTCTACAGAGTGATTTGTTTGCAGCTGAACTCTCTACATGATGGTTTCTTTGTAACTGGACACTCTACAAGGTGACTTCTTCTAGCTGATCTTTCTACAGGGTGAATTGTTTGTAGCTGAACTATCTACAAGGTAACTTCTTCTAGCTGATCTCTCTACAGGGTGATTTGTTTGTAGCTGAACTCTCTACATGATGGTTTCTTTGTAGCTGGACTCTCTACAAGGTGACTTCTTCTAGCTGATCCCTCTACAGGGGGATTGTTTGTAGCTGAACTCTCTACAAGTGATTTATTTGCAGCTGAACTCTTTATGTGGTGGTTTCTTTGTAGCTGAACTCTCTACAAGGTGATCTCTTCTAGCTGATCTCTCTACAGGGTGATTTGTTTCTAGCTGAACTCTCTACAGGTGATTTTTTGCAGCTAAACACTCTACATGGTGGTTTTTTTGTAGCTGAACTCTATACATGATGGTTTTTTGTAGCTGAACTCTTTACAAGGTGACTTCTTCTAGCTGAACTGTCTACAGGGTAATTTCTTTGTAGCTGAACTCTCTACGTGATGGTTTCTTTGTAGCTGAACTCTCTGCAAGGTAACTTCTTCTAGCTGATCTTTCTACTGGGTGATTTGTTTGCAGCTGAACTCTCTACATGGTGGTTTCTTTGTTGCTGAACTCTCTACAAGGTGAATTCTTCTACCTGATCTTTCTACTGGGTAATTTGTGTGTAACTGAACTCTGTACAAGGTGCATTTTTGTAGGTGATCTCACTGCAGGTTGATTTGTTTGTAGCTGAACTCACTAAAGGGTGATTTGCTTGTAGCTGAACTTCCTGCATTGTGTCTAGTTTCTAGCTGATCTCTCTACAGGGTGATTTGTTTGTAGCTGATCTCTCTATAAGGTGATTTGTTTGTAGCTGATCTCTCTGCAGGTTGATTTGTTTTAGCTGAACTCTCTACAGGGTGATTTACTTGTAGCTGAACTCCTTACATTGTGTCTAGTTTCTAGCTGATCTCTCTACAGGGTGATTTGTTAGTAGCTGATCTCTCTACAAGTTGATTTGTGTGTAGCTGATCTTTCTGCAGATTGATTTGTTTTTAACCGATCTCTCTGCAGGATGATTTGTTTTAGCTGAACTCTCTACAGGGTGATTTGCTTGTAGCTGAACTCCTTACGTTGTGTCTAGTTTCTAGCTGATGTCTCTACAGGGTGATTTTTTGTAGCTGAACTCTCTACAGGGTTATTTGTTTCTAGCTTATCTCTCTACAGGTTGATTTGTGTGTAACTGATCTCTCTACAAGCTGATTTATTTGTAGCTGATCTCTCTGCAGGTTGATTTGTTTCTAAATAATCTCTCTACAAGTTGATTTGTTTGTTGCTGATCACTCTACAAGTTGATTTGTTTGTAGCTGAACTCTCTACAGGGTGATTTGCTTGTAGCTGAACTCCTTACATTGTGTATAGTTTCTAGCTGATCTATCTACAGGGTGATTTGTTTGTAGCTGATCTCTCTACAAGTTGATTTGTGTGTAGCTGATCTCTCTGCAGGTTGATTTGTTTGTAGCCAATCTCTCTACAGGGTAATTTGTTTGTAGCTGAACTCTCTATAAGGTGATTTGTTTGTAGCTGATCTCTCTGCAGGTTGATTTGTTTTAGCTGAACTCTCTACAGGGTGATTTACTTGTAGCTGAACTCCTTACATTGTGTCTAGTTTCTAGCTGATCTCTCTACAGGGTGATTTGTTAGTAGCTGATCTCTCTACAAGTTGATTTGTGTGTAGCTGATCTTTCTGCAGGTTGATTTGTTTGTAGCCGATCTCTCTACAGGGTAATTTGTTTGTAGCTGAACTCTCTATAAGGTGATTTGTTTTTAGCTGATCTCTCTGCAGGTTGATTTGTTTAGCTGAATTCTCTACAGGGTGATTGCTTGTAGCTGAATTCCTTGCATTGTGTCTAGTTTCTAGCTGATGTCTCTACAGGATGATTTTTTGTAGCTGAACTCTCTACAGGGCTATTTGTTTCTAGCTTATCTCTCTACAGGTTGATTTGTGTGTAACTGATCTCTTTACAAGCTGATTTGTTTGTAGCTGATCTCTCTGCAGGTTGATTTGTTTCTAGTTAATCTCTCTACAAGTTGATTTGTTTGTTGCTGAACTTTCTGCAAAGTGTTTTGTTTGTAGCTGATCTCTCTACAGGGTAATTTGTTTGTAGCTGAACTCTCTCCACAGTGACTTGTGTGTAGCTGAATTCTCTAGAGAGTGACTTAATTGTAGCTGAATTCTCTACAGGGTGCATGACTTGTTTATAGCTGAACTCTCTTCGGTGTGACTTGTAATGTTCTGAATCTCTACAGTAATATATTTGTAGCTTAACTCTCTACAGGGTGACTTGCTTCTTGCTGAACTGTCTATAAGATTAACTGTTTGCAGCTGAACTCCCTACAGGATAACTTGTAATGTAATAGAATTCTATAATGGAGTAAACAAATTAGCCAAATGCTCTATTAGGGTGACTGTTCTATTAGAGTACCTCGATCTCGCATTTGCTACACGGAGTTGGCTTTCGAATCATAACTCAGTGGTTTGTAACCCGATTCTTCTGTACTACTGCAAGGACTTTCTATGAAGATTATTCCAGCTATACAAAGATTTTCAGCTCATTGCTCTAAGCGGTTTGCCTAGTAGGCGTGAAAACTAATACGTTTTAATTCATAAAAATCGATCGCGTAATTGTGACACAGGTTGGGTTTTGTGTCATATCTCCATGGTCTTTATCTCGATTCCTTTCAAACCACCAAAAGGCACTCCTACGATGGTTACTCCATCTACATAGCAATTTTCAACTCATTCCATTAAGCGGCTTATCCTGTAGGTGTGACAACAAATCGATCTTGTTTTACGCGAATAATCGGTCATAACTCCTGAACCATCCATCAGATTTGCACCAAATTTAATGCTAGGATTCGCCTTTGGACTCCTTTCTGTGTGCCAAATTGCAAGGCAATCGGAGTACGCGTTTGCGTTTTATAGCAATTTTTGCAAGTGTGCGAAAAGACGAAGAAGAACAAAAAAAAACGAAACTTTGGCAGCTCGTATCTCGGAAACGGTTGGAGCGATTTCCTTCCAATTTGGAATGTAGACTCCCCTGGCTGGCGGGCAACACTGTAGCAAATTTGGTTCCAATCGGATAAGGGATCACCGAGATACAAAGGTGTGAAAATGACGTTTTCTTTCTTCCTATCAATATACTCACGGTATGGCGCGCCGGCTTCTTGGGCCGCACGACACACAACTGTTAGGCGCAATCTGTGAATTTGCGCAGTTTATAAATTGCGCTGCGCATTTTGTGAATTCATAAAATGCGCAACAATTTATAAATTGCGCAGGTGTCGTGCTGCCATATGGCAAGGCGAGATGCCAGCCTATTGTATCGGTTGCCGACCTACTGTCGTTTCAAGTGTTGGATCACGAGATTTCCTCGTGGCAGTGTATGCGAGGTGTGAATTTCACTATGAGTTTGTGAGGTACGTCAAAAGAGGGTCACCGGCAGAGAGCCGGCTATTCCGAAAGGTTCTGTAGAGGAAAATATCTTGGTCCCAATCACACCTCCAAAAAGCAAAACAAAACAGTAACGGAGGAGAAGGTGCAGAAGATCATGTTTGATATCAGACCGTTTTGAATGGAGTGGAAAGAAGTGATGCTCTAATTAGCCCTGCCTTTCATTACTACAACAAAGAAGTTTGTTTTGTTAAACTACCCAGAGCTGAAGTTGGAACAAACAAAGGGTAAGAAACTTTGTGCCTGCCCTTCACAAAATTTTGTAATTACAGAATGAGAATGACCATCATCTAGTTGCAACAGTTGAGAAATTTTATGACATAGTAGAGCGTGTGCATTCAACTGAAAATGGACATGTAGACCCGACTAGACCGCAAGAAAATACTTGCAGAGATATGGAAGTATAGTGAATTATGTATGCTATCATATTCTCAAGCATCACAAAAATTTATAGCCACTAGTCATACGTTGTGGAGATGGATATTCTGCATGTACTGAATAAGTAGTCCGGTTCACAAGTTTGTAATAATGCCAAGTTGTGAAGGACAAGTCAGGCTGGATTTTAGCTGATATTTTTGAAAGAGACCAAACCATTGTGGTCCCCATCGCAGGGGCGGATCCAGAGTTTGGAAAGAGGGGGGGCACCTTTCTGAAAAACAGTTGACCAAAAAAACTTGCTGAAAACCAGTTGAAGACCAAAAGGGTCACAACAATAATAGCTAGTTATCCTTTACCAACTATATCTCGTCTGTTATATGTAAAATAAAATCCTATTTATAGCTTCATAGGTAAGCTACACTGCCTCATGAACATTGTGACTGCTTTATTAGAGTAATTGACTGCTCTATTAGAGTATCTCGATTTTGTATGCAATTTCTTGAAGGGGGGGGGGGGGCATTTGCCCCAAATGCCCCATCCTGGATCCGCCATTGCATCGACCTATCAATTTATGGAGCCCACCTATCAATTTTCTGATATACTAGTTTGCAAAAAGATTGCAACACTCTAATAGAATAGTCATTTGTTCTAATAGAGCAATCAGTAAGTGATCTCAGAAGGAATCTGTAGGGGCATGCCTCCAGACCCCCTAGTAAGACCATGTGTGTATGTTGCACACGGTACTCAGCTTTACAACTACCTGGAACAGACCCCCTGCTACGGGCTTGACTTCTTCACTGTTCAACGTTGCTTGGTACCTTAATTTGGCATACTGCAGTACGTATGAGAACACCATGGACCTACTTGAGTCCTCCTTTATTTATCTTTACTGACAGCGGAAGGTGTTGATTTGTGGTAGCTAGCACCATGTAATGGCTTCCCTCAAGAATTATTATAATTATGCACCTATTAATTGCTTCAGCAATCAGTTCGATATACATCATCACATTGTGTCATTTGTACCATTAAGTAAACATGTACATGTTTGTTCATGTTGTGGTAAAATGTATCTATATTAGCTTAAATAACCTTCTTGATGAATAGTTGGATTTCTTGGTGAACCAGCAAATTTCTTTTCATCGTCTGTTGTATTATACCGATGAGTTATGATGTGTCACATGAATTATAATGTTTGTTTATTTAGAATCATTGGATGACTATTGTCAATCTTGTGAAATGATTAGTTTGGATGATGATACAACTGACATGGTGAGGTCTAGTTATGCATACAAATTAATATATGGATTCCATAGGTCAGGTGCAATAGTTGCTCATGGGGGGGGGGGGGGTACCATGAACGGTGTTTAGGAAGACATGTGGTTATAGCCAGGCAAGATGACAATGGATGCAACTTTTCTGGGTCTTGCTGTTCATCAAATGGAGCTGTACCTTTGTAACTCATGTATTGGAGCATACTTTGCTATATGTGTAACACAGCATACCTGATTCCAAACACTATATGTTTGCACTAGTAACTGTATCACACAGAGGTGACATTATGTAGCTAACCACGTGTTGTGTTACATCTGGATGCATGGGATAATGTGAGAGTGAAACTAACTACGTGTACCATTTGTGCTGATATGCATTTCATTACTGGTGCAGCATGTGCAGTGTTTGCATGTGCTGGACAACTGCTAGGAAAAGTAAAACATGCAGGCTGGACTGTGTCCATCAATATCAACTGATCAAAACGAATGGCTTAGCCTACCACAAATACAATATACTCGACAATATAGGTAGAATGCGTCTTTATCCATGTCCCTTCAGCTAGCAAAAGGGGCCAGGTAAAAGAAGCCTGTCATTCTTCCCTGTGATACGTACTTGAATCGGCCAAGAACGTAACGGCGGTACCCAGTTCATAAAATGCGCAGCTCTTACGGTAGTTCACAAACTGCGCAACAATTTATAAATTGTTGCGCATTTTATGAATTCACAAAATGCGCAGCGCAATTTATAAACTGCATGTGCAAATTCACAGATTGCGCCTAACAGTGTGTCTTGATCACGGTATGGCGCGCCGGCTTCTTGGGCCGCACGACACACTACCGTGTGTCTTGATGTATTTTGTATCACTTTCAAACTATTCACCACACTCCAATTATCTATTATACAGCAGAGAAATTTTTAAACTCTGTAATGAATTGATAGAATACTAAGTAAATAGGTTTTTATTTAAGGAGTCATATTGTACTATGTTCTTTCTTTAGACAAAAAATAAAAAAAGGAGAGTGCTTGGTGGTTCAGCGTCCATTGCAGTATGTCAGTCACTGCATGTTGCAGTCAAGAGGGAGCTGATTCGTCTCCCACACCACAGAATTAAAATTGAAAACAATGTCATCACAGACTGCAGTAACCCCCTGCCAGACAGTAGCACAGTTTCAACACTTCCAGTTTCAATCCCTCATTCAACCAGTGATACTGTAGTATTACCTGCTAATTTGCCAGAAAGCAAACTGGATGGGCAAGACATATAAGTTTCACCGGTTAAACAGATTGTACCTGATGAACAGGTTTTACCGGATTCCACCAGTCATGCTATTCTGATCAACATAGAGTCTCCTAGTCCAGCAGTGGTTGCTGGTAGTCAAAATCATTATGTGTCAGCAACTACAAGCATGGGTCAATATCAACTTTCCACACGTCCCAGGCCACACATTTCAGCATCATCTCATCACAAACAGATCAGACGATCACCTCGTAACCTCTCCTCTATAATGGTGTCCTCTACTGAACATGTTACATCTCTTAAACTGCGTCACATGATTCTGATGTTGTTGGGTCAGAGATGATTACTTGTGCTGTGTGCATAAATGTGAGTTAATTGTGATAGTGGGGCAGATATGTAACGTAATATGACCAAGATGTTCACTTCTGGCAGAAAGCATGAAATTTGGTGTTTTGGGGTTTTAGAACATGCTGATTCTAAATGTTAGAGGAACCACTTCATCAGAACAAGGCTTCCTGCTTAAATCTGAGCTCAGAATTGGTGTGGTCAAGTTTGTTTCGTAATGATCGTTCAGTACAGATTATAGCCTACATCACGTGATATGCAACATCACATGATTTCTAAACATGGCAGCATTGAAAGGTAAGCTACAGTGCTAGCGTGTTAATGTGTACTATCCAGTGATGGGCAAGTTACTTTTTAAAGGTAACTAGTTACATATTACATATTACTTGCAGCTGAACTATTTAGTTACAGTTACATATTACCCATAAAATAAAGTAACTGTAATAATATTACATTTTATATTACTTTGTGCCCACAGCCTTAAGTCTCAAGACGGCTTGAAAGTCTCAAGGCGACTTGAAAATCTCAAGGCCGCATGACATTGCATGGTCCATGCATGTTCCTCATAAACTTGCAACTGAAAGAACCTGGTCCAGCAATGTCTCTTGTAATGCATGTATTGATGAACTGTAAAGCTGAATAAAATAACAATGACAGAATGATCAGCCCTGAGGTAGCAGGCATTTTAGAGCATTGGTGATGATGTCAATACCCTTAGTTATAGGATTTCCTGGTGTAGTACGTAATTCTGCATGTAGTTTTAGTAGTAGTAGTTTATAGTATAATAGCTAGACTATGATTCATTTGTTTGTAAGCTGTTGAAATTCTCTAATAGAACGGTGAACTGCTTTAATGCTTGCAATGAAATTAAACGTATTCTTTTCTTTACCTCTGCACTAGTATTCCAGTTTAGAACATTTGGAGTCACCAACAACTGAAGAGAGTTAGTCAGAAACAGCATATATAGTCAGAAGAAACATCATGATCTTAGAGATGTTTAACACTGGAAATACTGTGTAATCCAGGCTGCCCGAAACACTGACAAAATCCATTCAAATACCATGGTGCATTAACATTCATGGATAATGGTCATGTTGTTCATCGTATAACTACGACTATGAGAGCATGCAGCCTAACAAACATAGTCACAACAATTCTATTTCCCTTAAATTCCCAACTACATGCAGTTTGTAGTAGTTCTATAGCTAGTTTTAGCAGTATTAATTTATATCATATATAAGTGTATTATTCAGTTACTTGTAAGCTTGGGTAATACAACAGTAAACTATTAAAGTGCTTCCATTTGCAGCTAATATATACACTGGGGTATCACTTCTATATAGTGCAGATTTAAAGTTATCTAGAAACCAACATAACATCTGAGGAGCTGTGCATACACAGACCACCTGTTTCCAGAGATTTTATGCTTAATCGCACTGATATTGCCTCTTTTAAAAAGGAACTGTCTAGAACAACATAAATCATTTATCAGTTTAAAATACTGAAGCAGCTACAGCTGTACCAATGTCCCTGGCTTAGCATAATCCTAAATGTTCTCCTGCTGGGCATCCTTAGAATATTAGTGTGCAACCTTTTAGCTTGACACAACTTTGTTAGCTTCTGTGTCATTCTTTCACACGTGCTTGTGAACAGCTGCAGGCGTTGCACATGGTTCAGCTACTAGACATGCATCACTATAATTGTTTACATAATTGTGGTTTAATATGTAATATTGTTTGACATCATTAGTATCTGTATACTGCATGTTTGTTGTCACTTGTCTATGTTATTCCTGATATCTATTGAGTTGTTAATCACGTTGACTGCTGTTGTTTTGTGCAAACAATAGCTACTGTATATAGCTTATCATACAGTGGTGTACAAGTTTACACAGTGAGTGCAGGGATACATGACATGATATAATAATGCATACAACCCTTAAAATACCTGCATACCCAGGACATGCACTAACCTAGGAGAGCATCTAGCTCACTTAATATTTTCTTTATATTATCAAGTTGGTACCTCGCTAGAATAGATAAAGTTGTGTTCTGAGTCATTGAGCTATCATATGAGAAACAACAAAACAAAATAATAAATCCACTCTCCTGCATTGTAATATTAATATTATCATTATTATTTCAAACAATGAAAACTATAACAAGACAAGCAAATCATGTATACAAATACACGTTCAATTTTGTTTTCTCTGTACGTTTGCTGAGGTCTTGCTGTGAACACAGGTGGCCACTAAGGTAGGTTCCACTGTATACTATAGCTGCATGTGCTGTATTAGCATAAGCGACCGATTATGGACCATGACTCATCCTTGAAATCATAACTCGGTGACATTATAGCTAGTAGCAAAAAATCTTAAGGGAGAGAGATGAGTTACAAATGGTCAATATTATGCCAGTTTAGAAGTATAGTGTTCCCTACAACCTCATGGTTCAAATTATAATGTCGATATGGTTTAGTAAAGAGCTTGTGTGATATATAAGTGTGAGCGGAAGGGGCAGACTGACTGTACTGTGCGGAGTGGCTATACATTGAGGATGTGTATAAGGGACATTCAAGTTAGGGAGGGGCCTGTGGGACCTGCTCCCCTAGGAAAGATTAATATAGCCACAAGATTAAATCAAAGGTATATTTGACTCATTCCCGGAGAGATTATAGCCATTCGCCAGCCACTAGCTTCATTGCCTATGTATATGTTATTATGTATAAGGTACAATTGCACTTGTATTGTACCTTCTAGTAGCTTGTCTTGACTTTTCTAATAGAGCAGTCATGTACAATGTGAAATATACTCTAATACAGCATTCATATGGATATCCATGTAGAACGACACTTTATTGTTGTAAATTTGTGTATAGAGTGTCCATATGTGGCCTCATGTTTCACTGGCTATTTTTGTGAAAAATAACTACATCATTTGTTTTATCCCTTCCTATTAATCCTAAAATATTACAGCCAGCTGCATCCATCCTATTACATGTACAAATATAAGGTGTGTTTATGCATATGCTACGCAGTGTGCAAAATAAATTTTCAGATATGTGCTTACACAGTGTCAGGACAACGTGAAAGTTGAGTGGACATCAAGACATTTGCTCGGACATCTTTAACTTTTTGCTGTTTCACTTTTCCTGCATGTTTTCTTCCATCTTAAATATTTGTCAGGTTACCCATACGGTACAACTGATCACTAACCAGTGTAGTGTTTTAGTATACTGAAGAGCTTCTACGGCTAAATCGATTCTGTTACAGGGGCTTTTGTAGAAAATAGTTCTGTCAAAACTTAAAAAGCCTTCTGTGATGTGATGTTAGTAATAGCTATGTGGTCAACGTTAGCTAGTGCTGCCATGAAATAGATAGTGGCTCTATCACTAATACATTTTAGCTTAAAATACAAGCTGGATGTACAAGTGAATACCACAAGTAAAAGCTACTAATGGTCAACAGGTTTTAACTAATGCAATACAGACTGAGGCAAGGAGACTGGCACAACATAGTAACTTGTTAACCTAACAGTTTTCCTTGGGCATGACTTTGTGGTCATCACTAACCAGAAACACAACTAAATCACATGCCAATACCGTCATGTCTGGCCTCCCTCCTAGCCTAATATACTTTGAAAGGACATTATTTCCAGACAAATTCAATCATGGCCTGATAACTAGTGTAATTGACGGGAAATTGTCGGGTGACTGACTGTTATTTCGCACACTGCTATGCTATTAGGCATCTATCACTATGGGAAGACTAGATGTGTCACAGTAATACTCTCGATGTATCATTTGGAACTAAAGAATTATATAGTATGATGTGATTCTATTGGAAGCTCATGTGACTCATCCACTAGAGTTAGTTAGTTTATAAACAGTATGTGACAACATTATAGCAACAATGATTATTTGAAACTGATTTTTTTATCAAGGGAGGATTTGGGGCAGTGTACATGGGGTGATTGAAGCACCGCCCATCCGAGTCATGTCGACCTAAGACATAAAAGTGAATCGTGAGAATGTGTGACATGAAAACTTTTTACCCACTTTTCAAGCAGCACACTCAATGTCAACATCAGACTTTCAATAGAGGGGATACACATGCACAGGCATAAAGGTGGGAAACTAGAGTCTCTCTTCTCTTAGAGTGAGAGGGGCTGAAACCACAAATATACCCTAATAGAACAGTCAAATTACTTGTTATGGCAGAATTGTGATATAGCTGTAACGCAATTCTGGTGAACTTTCAGGTACAGAATCATGAAAACCTAGCTAAATGGCAACATCCAGCTTTTGTGTGGTTGGACACCTAGACCCTTGCTGCAGAGATAAAATGTTACGCTGGTATATCAAAATGGTAGTGTACTACAACACTCTAATAGAGCATTCACGTATTCAATGTTTCACTAGTGGAAGATCCTAATCTATTAACAGATTTGAATGATTGACCTCAAGTCTCAATATAATCTGGACTTTCCAAAGGTATTACACTGTGCAACATTGTCGATCATTGAAAAAATTGGATGCATATGGAAGTATAAGGGTTACTTATTACTATGAATTAATCATTCACAACAAGTTATTTTAAATGACTCAGCCTCTAAAACTTTCTCAGTATCAAGTGAAGTTCCTCAAAGCTCTGTAATGGGGGCCCTTGTTAGTTTATAACCTGAGCAAGTCAGAATGATTATGTTTGCTGAAGACAAGAACATCTATACCACCCTTAAAGACATTGCTGATTCCTATATTATACAGATTGCAAGTTGATTTGAACTAACTAGAGGTCTTTTGCTTGCCTCCCCTTCTAAAAATGTGCTACTAACCCCATTAATTTTTATAAAATAAAGTGAATGGTTTTATGGCTTGGGCGCTGGGTTATAATATTATTACAACAATTAAACAAATTTAAGTCAAAAGACTTACATGTGTCCACATGTACATGTTGAGCATTGTATTCAAGCTTGGAATTTTATTGATGTGGTAGAGCAGATCCAACACCATGCTACTAAATTTTTTCCTGAGTTCTCTAATAATCTACCCTACGAAGGGCGGCTTAGAGAATTATACCCTTGTTCCCTTTACTGTAGAAGACAATTCATAGAGATATTTAACATTAAAAACAAAATAAACAAAAAAAAACATTTAAACATTGATTCGAATAATTAAACCATCCCATTGCCAATAAGTTTCACAAGAGGTCACAATTGCAAAGTACTCGAGCATAGATAAAAGTTCCTTATCAGATCCAAATTCTTGAACAATTGCATCATCAATCAATGGAACAGTTTACCCCAGCTGTTCAGTCATCCAGTGAACTTAAGAACAGACTTGATTGGTCTTGAACACAATCTGGATATGGACACAATGAAAGGCCAAAGGCCTATTAATTTATGATTTGTAAATTACATATTAATAATTGTCTGGCAGGGGTTGCTTAGTATCTGTTGCTAAATTAAATGGCATAGCAATGGTTGCTAAGTGTGATTAGTTTTCGTAGTGGTTATTTTTTGAATTTCTGCTGCTTAGTAACAGTTGCTGGACTACTTTGTAATAGGTGACCCAATTTTTGAAAACCATCCTTTCCTGCACATGCAAAAGTTGTATAATAGGAAAACTCATTTGAAAATTTTGCACATTTTAACTATTAAGCCTTCTTGCTGGGAAGTTTCACACCCAAAGCTTCTATGTGCTGGATGACCCTATCAAGCCATGTAGTAATTTTCATATATGTGGGACACCACTTAGCTAACAAAATTCATCAAGGTGATTGTTCAGGTGATGGAATGGTTAAAACATAGTCTTTAGATAATGATAGATAATATTTAATCGAAGAACACTTGATTGAACTATCACAAGTCTGTTCAGATGGTAGAAATGGAAATATTTGTCTTTAAGTGATTTGTCACACTTGGTCACTCAATGCATTTCTATAAAAAGTTAGTTTGTAATGTAATAGATGGTAAATTGGCCGTATCTCTGGAATGCTTCAAAATATCATGCTAAAATTTTAACCCCAAGATAGAGAAACACCCAATGATTCATTGTAGCTACAAAAGACAAATGTGCAGAAAGGAATGTTTTCCAAAATTGGGGGGGGAGGGATGATTGGTTGTAGTAATTGAGTTCTTGCATTGCTGAACAGGAAAAAAAATAGTGCTGGCCTTCATCTTACACTATTTATTTACCCCTTCTTGTTTACAATAATACATGTACAAAATTACTATAAGATGTGTTTATGTGTAAGGCATCTATCACTATGGTACCACTAGTAAAATTGGATGTGTCACAATAATAATACTTTCAACAGCACCTCAAACTATCATTTGGAAATATATCAAGTGATTAACTATACAATTATTACTACACTTTTTTCTGTCAAGGTTCCACCATTAAAAAAACATGATCGTCTAAAATAGTACAATAGAAGCACATGTAACATGTCCACTTGATGGAATACACATTAAAATGACAAACAATGATGATGATGAAAAAATTGACAAATTTATTAAGGACGGATTTGGGGGAAGTACATGGGGTGCTGAAGCACCACCCCTCCAAAATTTCATGCAAGTTTTAGCAGTCTTAAGTCTTACTCCTAAATGATTATAATTTTGAGTCTCTATTGTTTTAATACTTATATAGGTGAGATTTAGCCATTTCCCTTGCTCTTTTCACCTTTTCACTTGCATGGGTAATATTAAATTATACTTGTTCTAGCAGCTTGCACATGAAATATACTGTAATAAAACATCCATTATCAAAACTATTGTATAAGACCAGTGTGTAAGCTGAAGTTAAACCTAGCTCTTCTTCTTGACCTGTGCACTGCTATCTCACCATTGTGCCAAACATTCTGCCATTACAATTTTGCTTAAAATATATCTTTTTATCTACACAATTATTCATTCTGAAAACGTGCAACTTCATATTATTTCATTTGCAACCACAAGCTTGATGCTTACCATAGGATAAATTGCTTCCTATTGCAAGTGGTTATAGTGAAATTATAAGCATCTTTAAAGCACAGTTTCTGGGAGCTGCACTCTTTTAATCAATATAGCTCCATGTGATTGCCATATCTCCCTGTTTTAAAATATTGCTGAAACACAAACAAAATGTGACCACTGACCAGATTGTAGAATGTGTTGCATTCAATCTAATCATACAGTGTAGCTACTTTTTATTCTCTTTGACAGTCCATTATTATACAGATTCCAACTGAACTCCATCTTCTACAGAGTTCAGCCAAATTAAAGATCACCCTGTAGAAAGTTCAGCTAAGTTTCAAGCCACCCTGTAGAAAGTTGAGCTAGGTTACAAGTCACCCTGGAGAATATTCAGCTAAGTTAAAATCACTTAGCAGTAAGTTCAGCTACATTAAAAATCACCCTGTAGAGTTACAAGTCACCCCGTAAAACATTCAGCTACATTACAAGTCAGCATGTAGATAGTTCAGCTACAGCTACGCGAATATCATCCTGTAGAGATTTCAACTACATTGCAAGTCACTATATATATGTGTAGAATGTTTAGCTAGGTTACAAGTGACTCTGTGTAGAGTTCACCTACAAAAGATTCACCATGTAGTGTTAAGCTACATTACAAGCCTTCCTGAAGAACTTTCAGTTACATACAAGTTGCCCTGTAATTATTAAACAATACATGTTTAAATGTGCATGTAGCTAAGCAATTAAGTTTCCTTCTCTCTGTCATAATCCTCATTACTGTAGTAAAGAAAAAAAGACACATTAAATGAAATACCCAAAGCCGGCCATAGGCCAGCTTTGGGTATTTCAGTCATCACAAAATGAAGTGATATCTAATCTAAAATACAGGCAATTGCAAGCTATAAAATAAAGGTGTGGCCCCAAAAATGCCAGGGTGAAAAAAGATGTGAAATCCAAGATGCCAGGCAGCCAAGAAATGGTTGTGATGATAGGTTGATGGCAAAAATTTTAATAACAATAATTAAGAGGAATTTGCAATTGGTGCCAAATCCTAGTGAAGCAACACATACATATTTACCTGAATTGTCATTATTTAAAATTTTACCATGGATCGGATTTCACATCTTTTTTCATCCTGGCCTTTTTTTACAGCATGGCTAGCGCTGTTAGGGTATGTAGTTTGGGACATCGAAGGAAGGGGAGGGATATGATACTGATGGTACTGCAGCTAGCTCTGATGCTGAAATGACAACCATGTTTAATGACTATTTTTCTAGTGTTTTTACCCGTGAAGATACTACCTCCTCCCCTGCAATAGACCCAACTGGTGCTCCTTTCATATCTGACTCTATCAAGACACACGGTAGTGTGTCGTGCGGCCCAAGTAGCCGGCGCGCCACACCGTGAGTATATTTACAGGAAGAAAGTAAACGCGATTTTCACACCTTTGTAGCTCCGTGATTCCTTATCCTATTAAAACCAAAATTGCTACAGAAATGCCGGCGAGGTAGGGGAGTCCACATACCAAATTTAAAGAAAATCGCTCCAGCCATTTCCGAGATACGAGCGGCCAAAGTTTGGGTTTTTTTCTTCGTTTTTTTCTTCTTCTACTTCTTTTCGCACACTTTGCAAAATCCGCAATAAAACACGAATGCGTGCTTGGATCGGGCTGAACTTTGGCACACTTAAAGGGCTCATTAAGGTGAATCTCAGTACCAAGTTTGGTAGGAATCCGATGAACATTCACGGAGTTATGACCGATTATCTGCGTAAAATAAGGTCGAAGGTCTGTCACGCCCACAGGGTAAACCGCTTGAAGGAATGAGCTGAAAATTGCTATGTAGATGGAACTATCGTAGGAGTGCCTTTTTGTGGTATGAAAGGAATCCAGTTAAAGGCCATCGAGATATGACACAAAACCCAACCTATGTCACAATTACGCGATCGACTTTTATGAATAAAAAAACTATTAGTTTTCACGCCTACCACGCAAACCGCTTAGAACAGTGAGCTGAAAATCGGTGTGTAGCTGGAATAATTATCATAGAAAGTCCTTGCAGTAGTACAGAAGAATCGGATTACAAACCACTGAGGTATGATTCCAAAGCCAACTACGTGTAGCATATGCGAGTTAGAGATACTCTAATAGAACAGTCACCCTAATAAAGCATTCAGCTACGTTTATAACTTACTCCATTATAAAATTTCTTTGGCATTGCAAGTTATTCTGTAGGGAGTTCAGCTACAAACAGTTAATCTTATAGACAATTCAGCTACAAGCAAGTCATCCTGTAGAGAGTTCAGCTACAAATATGTTGCTGTAGAGATTCAGAACATTATAAGTCACACTGAAGAGAATTCAACTATAAACAAGTCACCTTGTAGAGAGTTCAGCTACAACAAGTCACTCTGTAGAGAATTCAGCTACAAACAAGTCACTGCGTAAAGGGTTCAGCTACAAAAAAAGCTACCTAGTAGAGAGTTCATCTAGATCAGCTACAAACAAGTTACTTTATGCAATGTTCAGCTACAAGTAAGTCACTCTGTAGAGAGTTCAGCTACAAACAAGTCACTCTGTAGTACAAACAAGTCACCGTGGAGAGAGAGTTCAGCAACCAATCAAAAAACCACCATGTAAAAGAGTTCAGCTATATAAACAAGATATAACTCTATAGAGAGATCAGGTAGAAACTTAACAGATCACACTGTAGAGAGTTCAGCTAGAAACAAGTCATCCAGACTGAGTAGAGAGATCAACTAGAAAACATCACCTTGTAGAGAGTTCAAATCACCCTGCAGATAGTTCAGCTACAAACAAATCACCCTATAGAGAGATCAGCTAGAAGAAGTCACCTTGTAAAGAGTTTAGCTACAAAGAAACTACCATGTAGAGAATTCAGCTATGAACAGATCATCCGGTCGAGAGTTCAGCTAGAAACAAGTCATCCTGTAGAGAGATCAACTAGAAGAAGTTACCTTGTAGAGAATTCAGCTACAAAGAAACAACCATGTAGAAAGTTCAACTGCAAACAAATCAAACTGTACAGAGTTCAGCTACAAACAAATCACCCTGTAGAGAGATCAACTAGAAACAAGTCACCCTGTAGAGAAATCAACTAGAAGAAGTTACCTTGTAGAGAGTTCAGCTGCAAACAAACCATCATGTAGAGACTTCAGCTGCAAACAAATCACCCTGTAGAGAGTTCAGCTACGAAAGGATCACCCTGTAGAGAGTTCAGCTAGAAACAAGTCATCCTGTAGAGAGATCAGCTAGAAGAAGCTACCTTGTAGAGAGTTCAGCTACAAAGAAACCACCATGTAGAGAGTTCAGCTGCAAACAAATTGAATTGTAGAGAGTTTAGCTACCAACAAATCACCATGTAGAGAGTTCAGCTAGAAACAAGTTATCCTGTAAAGAGATAAGCTAGAAGAGGTTACCTTGTAGAGTGTTCAGTTATGAACAAACCATCATGTAGAAAGTTCAGCTGCAAACGAATCACCCTGCAGAGAGTTCAGCTACGAGAAGATCACCCTATAGAGAGTTCAGCTAGAAGAAGTCACCTTGTAGAGAATTCAGCTGCAAAGAAACCACCATGTAGATAGTTCAGCTGTAAACAAATCATCCTGTAGAGAGTTCAGCTACGAACAGATCACCCGGTAGAGTTTAGCTATATAGAAACAAACAAGTCCCCCTGCAGAGAGATCAGCTAGAAACAAATCATCCTGTAGAGAGACCAGCTAGAACAAGTCACTTTGTATGTAGAAAGTTCAGCTACAAAAAAAATCACCCTGTTGTGAGAGGTCAGCTACAAACAAATCTCCCTGTATAGAGATCAGCTAGAAGAAGTTACCTTGTAGAGAGTTCAGCTACAAAGAAACCATCATGTAAAGAGTTCAGCTGCAAACAAATCACCTGTAGAGAGTTCAGCTACAAACAAATCTCCCTGTAGAAAGTTCAGCTAGAATAAGTCACCTTGTAGAGAGTTCAGCTACAAAGAACCGTCATGTAGAGAGTTCAGCTGCAAACAAATCACCTGTATAGAGTTCAGCTACAAACAAATCTCCCTGTAGAGAGATCAGCTAGAAGAAGTTTCCTTGTAGAGAGTTCAGCTACAACAAATCACCCTGTAGAAAGATCAGCTAGAAGAAGTTACTTTGTGGAGAGTTCAGCTACAAAGAAACCATAATGTAGAGAGTTCAGCTGCAAACAAATCACCTGTAGAGAGTTCAGCTACAAACAAATCTCCCTGTAGAGAGATCAGCTAGAAGAAATTACCTTGTAGAGAGTTCAGTTACAAAGAAACCACCATGTAGAGAGTTCAGCTGCAAAGAAATCACCCTGTAGAAAATTCAGCCACAAACAAATTACCCTGTAGAAAGATCAGTTAGAAGAAGTTACCTTGTAGAGAGTTCAGCTACAAAGAAACCATTCTGTAAAGAGCTCAGCTGCAAACAATTCACCTGCACAGAATTCAGCTACAAACAAACCACCCTGTAGAGAGATCAGCTAGAAGAAGTTACTTGTATATTGTTCAGCTACAAACAATTCACCCTATAGAGAGAGCAGCAAGAAGAAGTAACTTTGTAGAGTGTTCAGTTACAAAGAAACCACCATGGAGAGTTCTGTAATAAATATATGTATAATTTGTACATTTACTGATAAAATCAGAAATATTTAAAGTACATCTGCTTCATCTTTTCTTCTTCCTGTGGAAAAGAAAAAAAGACAGGTTAAAAAAGTCCCAAAGCCGGCCTATGGCCGGATAGGCCGGCTTTGGGGTATACAAATACAAAAAGAAGTGAAATCTAATCCAAAACAGCCAGCTGTAAAAAAAAGTGTGTGGCCCTCAAAAAGGCTATGGTGAAAAAAGATGTGAAATCCAAGGTGGCGGCCAAGAAATGGCTGTGATGGTAGGTTAATGGTAAAAATTTTAATAACGGCAATTTAGATGAATTTTTTGCCAAGACCAAGCGGCACAAAAATTCACCTGAATTGTTGTTATTAAAACTTTTACCATTAACCTACCATCACAGCCATTTCTTGGCCGCCACCTTGGATTTCACATCTTTTTTCACCATAGCCTTTTTGAGGGCTGCACACTTTTTTTACAGCTGGCTGTTTTGAATTAGATTGAATTTACCCCAGAAATTATTTATAGCAAAATCGTCGTCCGTTTGTTCCTCTAATTAGGAATGTGACAGTACGGTCAAGGTCCAACTAAACAGCTGTATGCCCTCTAAGTTGGTCTATTTTTGGTATAAATGAAGCATAAATCCCCAAAACAACCCATTTTGCACCTAAGCATTATGTTCCTTTCCTGGTGGGTAGGCAGTTTACCCTTACTCGCCTGATTCAATAGGCCTTCCTGCAACTGGAACCTCCTGTACAATTACCAAACCACCACCCAATCATTTGACTGGGTGTTTGCATCCTCCAGAATCTACCATGTGTCCAGGCACAGTGGTAGAGGAGGTTTAAAGCAAGGAGTAATATTAACTCAATGATAACCCTAATTTACATGCCACATCTATGTGTTTTCTCAGTGTATTTAGCTACTATTATGAAATGCAAGAGAGAGTATTATAGTGCTGGTCATACAGTATAAGATGCACAGAATTTATAGGGTTCACATAATCATTAGGCTTTATGGTATGCGATCAGCAAGCTTATTTATCAGATTATGCAGGGATGAAAACCATAATCAACATTTCAATAACAATTCAGTATAATAATTGACAAAACAATTCAATATTATGCTACATATTTTGCAAAATCACCATGTTAATCTTTAATAAAGTTGTTACACAGCTACTATACTTTCTACTAATTGATGTCCATTGTCCAACTGTGCTCATTATCAAGAACACAGTTAAAGCAGTGTTTGAATTCTGTGTAGGAGGTGCACAGAGAAGATAACTCAATAGATGGGTCGCAAGTATGAGCAATTGGCTGGCAAGCAGTGGATGTATTGAACAAAACATCTACATGGCTGGGCAGCATGACAGAACTATCAGTTACAAAGCGTAGCAACAATTGCAACCTATCCAGCTTAATATTTCCAATGTATTGCAAGAAAAAGCCAAACACTCTGTTTTGGGCTGCATTCATCTCTGCAGGTTCAACTATCTGATCAATTACTTTTTCATGTGATACTTCAAGGGATTTATATACAAATCTGTGACTGAATGCTGTGCCCAAAAGTACTTGTCATCTTCTGATAGGCGAGAATTCATGGCATAAGTTGCTCCTAAAACTTTAGTAGTGAATTTGCATCGGGCAACTTCTGTAACTATTGTTTTAAGGTTGTCTGGCTTTGGTACTTCAAGACATCCATATCTGATACCAGCTTCTCAGAAAGGCTTGGCACCAATGCAACATCTTGAAGAGCCCTTCTGAGTGTTTGTCCCTCATAATCTACAAGATAATCTATAAATGATTCAAGAATGATAGCATCTGGTAATACGACAAGTGGACCAAGTAAAATTGAAGCAATAACTGGGAATGCAATTCACAGAGGAAGGAATCCACAGGCTAAATATCCATGTGACATTATCTTGCCCAGAATTGGAAATGCAGCAGAATCAATCTTGTGATGCAGAGCTGGCACAAGGAGTGCAGCTCCATCAAACATTTTACAGTATGCTGCTTCCCAAAAAGCTGAAGATTCCCTTGCAACTCCTTCTGCATCTATTGCTCGTTTATCTGTAAATTTTACTCTGAACGGAAATTCCTTGGCAACAGCAGGACTTGATCTGTACAGTTCAATTATGTCACTAAACAATTGGTGATGTGTGATACTGTGAGTGGCACCAACTGTGAATCTCTGAAGTGATTCAAGGCGGTAAGCTTTTGCTATACAACACAGAACCTTGTCAAAAAGTAACAAAGAACTGAGCAATGTATTCTACCTCTCTGAACAACTTCTTCACAATTTGAAAGCAGTTCTTCCTATGTTAAGAAATGAATCAGTTTTAAACTTGATTCCACAGAATTCATATAAACACCTGTGCTAGAATGACTATATAGTGGGTCTTCAGCATTCTCGCTTTCTTCTATTGCTAGTAAGGATCCCTGAATGTGTAGATGACTGATTAAAGTTGAAGGAGCTAGTAACTTTCGAGGTAGAATGGTATAAATATGGAAAGGCTGTGTCAAATGACTTCTGCAAATGTTATCTCATATAAAGCCTACGTGTTATAGAACATGATGCATTAATTATTATTTGCAATACAGGTGTTGTAAAGATTACTAACCTTGGCAGTGCAACTTTCATCTACTACTGCTCTCACTTTTGTACCATCAGGAAGCCTCAACGTTACCCTGATGCCTGTCCCAGTGCCAGTTGAACCATCTCCCCACTTTTTCAACAGATGTATACATAGCTCATCATATTTCTTATGGTTGGGTACATACATGTAACACATATCCAAGGGTGAGGCAAGTTCAAACCTCTTTAGTATTGGAACCATCTTGCATTGCATTTTGTTCACTCAATTTTTCCTATAACAAGGTGTGTATTTGCTATAATATTATACACACTTACTATACACACTTACACACTTACTATATAATACTATACACACTATAAGTTATATTCATGTTTAAGGTCATTTTACAAAACAGTTGACTACTCTAATAGAACATACATAAGGAAAGTATGCTGGACCGTACAGTGAAACCTCTATAATTCAATACTCATTGGGACAAGAAAATTGTGTTGGAGTCAGATTATTGAGGCAGTAAATATACACAGAAATATCTATTTGGTACATAAAACAGTGTCAGATTATAGAAATATTCTGGATTACAGAGGTGTATATAAGGTGGCTCAATCCATTATTTCTGGGCATATGAACTGTACGGAAAGATACATCTCGGAAGGTGATTTTTTATGTTTAAATGTAATAATGGGCCTAAGCTGATTAACATTATTCAAAGCAACATGCAAACACTCTGAGGACAATCTTAATAAATACTCTGTACTTACACTGAACTCCTGTTGATGTTTTATGAAGTGAATGCTTTTGAATTTGTAAAGCCTGCATGGATTTAGCCTCCAACTGCTGGTATCTCTGAATTGATAACTAAGACTAACTTGCATGAAATAGTGTGCATACAATCAAGCTTGCATTGCATTGTCAATGCAATCTATGCATCAACGTACACTTTATTAGTAACTAATCCATATCACATTATCATCTATCAATTGTGACTGATGATTTTGGTACCATAGCAATGGTTACTAAGCAGCAGCCATGAAAGAGATCTTACTACATCAGAGATTATTATTGCTTAGCAACAGTTGCTATGGTTAGTGTTTAAGTAGATCAAAGACTTCAACCTATGTGTGTATCCTCCTTATAGTGTGCCGAACAAAAACATTAGAATTACTATAATTACCTCCTGTTGAAAGATGAGATGTGACCCTATTTTGGAAAACCATACATCTGGGCACACGCAAAATTTGTGGGAATTCTCAATTGAAAATTTCAGTGATTTTTTTAAATTAATTTTTTTTGCATATTCTGATAAAGCAACTATTAAGCCTTCTTGCTGTAAAATTTCACACCCATAGCTTCTTTTATCTAGGAGATATACTGAATTATATCAGACCATGTAGTAGTTTCACAATGCATGGGACAACAATTAACTTACAAATTGGGTGATTTGTTCATTCCCAAAACCAAACATTTTCTTGTCTTTACACAATATTACAAGTGATTTAGTTGAGAAAAAGCACAAAGAACACATGATTAAACTCTCAAGGATATCTTTTCATTAATTTTAGATTGTAAGAATGGTGATCTTTGTCAACAAAATGATTTGTCATCAATTTGTCACATCTGATCACTATTCAGTTCTCTAAACTGATAATGAAAAGTTAGTTTGTAATGTATTAGACAGTAAATTGGCCATATCTTTGGAATGCTTCAATGTATCGTCACAAAATTTTCACACAAGGTAGATAACCACTCAGTGCTTCATGGTAGCTATGAAAAACAAAATTGGCCAATGTGCCCAGATGTATGGTTTTCCAAAATAGGGTCACAGATGTGTTATATTACAGATATCGTGGTATATATCATACAGCAAAAGATATTATTTAGGAAAGGGTGCCATAGTGCAATTTCTGTAGTGTAGGGGATTCCCCCTCTCCGACATAATAATTTGAGGGACTTCACTACTGCTGTCCTAACTAAAGTGTGTAATGACATGAGGGTCGAACCTCCATTACAGTCTCTTACAGGTGAGAGCCTTCAATTTGCATCAGCTAATAATGAGGATGGAGCTCGTGCACGCGCAGATGTGGGATTATGGGGATGTAAATATCAGAAGACATTTTTTGATGTTAAGGTATTCAATGCTAATGCTCCATCATATCGTGGTAAACAAGTATCCTCACTTTAAAGATGTTTCAACTTTTGAACGTGAGAAACAATAGTGCAAGTATGCTGCATCTGGCTACAGAACATTCAAATGGTGCAAGATGTGTATGATAAAGTATGTAATCATATAAAAGACCAAAAGATGCTGAACATGTTCTCACTGGAGAAGCTGTGACCAATGTATAAGCAGATGTGTTACATGAAGGGAGACAATGCTACTAGAACTAAAGTTTATAGATGACCGACTAAGCAATATGCACTCATCTATTAGCAAAATAAAAATAGTAACTACAAAAACTTCTTACTAAAGTAATTTGATATTTGGTTACAAGTACTGGCTAATAAAATTTGGAGGGCCATGACCCCAAATTTAAAAAACAAAATTGGCCAATGGCAATGACTCCATTCCATTTTCACCATCTGTGAACATTGAATGTTTGGATCTCAAAAAATCTGTGACTCTAAAGGTTTTAAGACATAATAGTCATTTTCAAATAATATTATTTTGCAGAGGATACAGCACATGTACAGTTACTATGTTCTTCCTTCAGGTCACATTACCTGTAACAGTTGATCGACACTCTCCTAAATTGAATGCATTCAGACCTGTCGTGTCCTGTACTAAGTTTTATTATTAGAATATCACCTACCCCCTTGCTTTTCTTATCCTACCAATATATGTTTAGATACAATACACCTGTACCTTCTACTTCAACCAAACAATTAGCACCATAGCTATAGTGTAAAAAAGCTTTTGAGGAAATGCTTCAAAATCCCTATTCTGGCTGCCTTTAAGATGTGATCTGTATGTATATTTATAGATATAAACATTTTCACTGTATATAAATATTGATATTAGAGTTTTGTGATTTTGAGGTTAAGCGCAGTACAATGAGTAGTTTTACTACCAAAATCCTAAAATATTAAGTACCTATCATGCTCTTAAATGAAAACTGATTTAGCTAGGGAAAACATATTCTGCTTTTCCACTTTGTTTAGTAATTCTTTTTCTTCTGACCTATTTTGCTCAATACTTTGCTAAAATTATGAGCATCAATTAACAACTATTAAATGCAGCATCTCAACCTCACAAGCATATTATGTGGCTGTTCTATTAGAATATTTCATATGACTATTCTATTGTATCTCAAACTGCCCTTCCTATATTACAACAAGAAACTGATCTATAATACTATGTGTGATTGTTCTATTAGACTATCTTGATCTTTATAATGCTTCACGTTTCAAAAAATCCACCTATTTTACAAGCATTTTGTTCATTGCTTTTACTATCCTATTTTTCTAAAAAATTAGCCCTAGCTCATCCCTAATTTTTTGGTGACACCAAAAAAATGGAAGAAAGTTTATGTAACTATGATTATGCACCGCTAGACTTGTGAAAGTTACACGTTGATGTTCTGCAGCAGATTTAGGATTACGCTAAGAGAGGGAGTGCATACACTCTGCTCTACAAAACTTTAATGTGAAGCATGCAAGAGCTTTAATGATATAGGTTTATTTCCACAGCCTACATGTTATGCATTGTAGTAACCAACTTAGATAACAATTACTACAAAAATATAATATAATCAACACAAAAGAACAACTACAGCAACTGTACCATACAAAAGTAATTACCACCTATATACCTAAGTACAATTAACCACAATACAATTAATGCCCTAGTGGCTTACACTAAAAATCCTATTACAAGAAATAATGTATGCATTAAATCCAAAATGAACAATTACCACACATTTTTACCCCCAAGCCCTCTTTGTCCATACAGCTGTGAATGTTACGTTCTGTGACAGGATGCTCCAGATGGTTTGGACCCTTCTGTGACAAAACAGCTCCTACCCCACATAGGAAGGTATCACTTAACTCACAATCAAGATTGCAATGAGCGACATAGTAAAACTTTGAACTTTTGGCTCCTTCAAAGGTTTGTTTCTTTTGGCTTCTCTCCCCGATGCCATTTCAACTTCAGGGGGCCAGGGTTGGCTGAGGTAGTAATTTGTTGTAATAGTTCACAAGTCCAAGGAATGAACAAAGCTCTATGTTACCATTATCAGCATCAATAAAACTGTTGATCTAAGTTTTCTAGTGTTGCTTGTCCATGGCACTCTTTAAGATGAGAATAAAACTGCCAGTCTTCAGCACAGTGCTCTGAACAGTTCTTTTCTAAACTCGAAAAGAAGAAAGATTAGTGTGATTGACAATAAAATCTCTGGAGGCAAATGGTCTGGGGGCACAGTTCCCCAGACACTATAGATTTGCTGGAGGGATTTAATATGCAGTGGAAGTATAGCTGCAAATGTAAGCACTTCAACTCTATATGCATGCAGTTTTGGTAAAGCTGAAAATGATTATATCCACAATAGATCAGTACAATCAGCCAAAAAGGCTTTTTCTCAGCTTTGAATTTTAATTTTGTTACTGCATGTGCAGTGTGTACAATTTGAAAGCAATTTTGTGATTCTTTTTTTGAAACAAATAATATTACCACAAGCTCAATTGTTTGCCAAAATTTTAATACTGTGTTTGCTTTTGATCTTAAATAGAAAAGCGGTTCATAACAAAATAATATAGCTATAGTGCTTCTGCAGCAAGTGATGACATTAGGATCCTAGCCAGATGTTTAACAGTAATGGTGAGATAACAGTGCATGCAGAGGTCAAGAAAAGAATACGTTTTAATTTCATTGTAAGCATTAAAGTAGTTGACTGTTCTATTAGAGAATTTCAACAGCTTACAAACAACTGAAACGTTGTCTAGCTATGTATAATCTACTGCTACTAAAACTGCAGAACTACATACTACACCAGGAAATATAAGGAGATTGACATTTGTCATCATCATCAATGCTCTGAAATGCCTGCTACCTTAGGACTGATCATTCTGTCATTGTTCATCCATATTACAACATACATTGCTGGAGCAGGTTCTTTTGCAAGTTTATGAGGAACACACATGGACCAATCTATAGAAGGTGTTATACAAGGTTTGGCCACTAGCAATTCTAGATATACGGGGGGGGGGGGGGTACAGCATAAATATTATTGTTGTTGTATGACTGTAGTGTATAATGCAGAATTTTAAAGGGGTTTGGGGGTGCAACTCCCAGAAGCTGCAAGATTTTTGCAATTATAAGGCTTTAAAATGGCTTAAAACTAGTGCTAAAAACATGAAAAATGCTAAAAACATGAAAAATGCTAAAACTAACAATGCCAATCTATAGCTACCACAATATTCCCCAAGATTTTTGAAAACTTATTTTTGACGGGGGAGGGGGGGGCATGCCCCCTGTAGAATCTCCTATACATGAGGTTGGTTATCATTTGTAAAGCCTTCAAACAAAAAGAGTCTGGACTCATGATACAAAACACTAAGGGAATAAAATCAGATCCAGGCCACTTTCAAAAGCACTGAATTCCGGTCTACTATGGCTTGCAAATCTTGCATGCTGAGGGGATATGATTGCTGGAAACTATATAGTAGCTATCAGCTCTTTTAGTTGTCTTGAGACTGACTTGGACAAGCCACCTTGGGACTTTCAAGGCGTCTTCAGACTTTCAAGCCGCCTTGAAGCTTTCAAGTCGCCTTGAGATCTTCAAGTCGCTGTGAGACTTTCAAGTCGCCTTGAGATTTTCAAGCCGTCTTGAGACTTTCAAGCCACCTTGAGACCTTCAAGACATCTTAATTGAGACTGACTTTCAAGTCATCTTGAGACTTTCAAGCCACCTTGAGACTTTCAAGTCGCCTTGAGACTTTCAAGTCACCTTGAGACTTTCAAGCCGTCTTGAGACTTTCAAACTGCCTTGAGACTGACTTTCAAGTCGTCTTGAGACTTTCAAGCCGCCTTGAGACTTTCAAGTCCGTAGTCGCCTTGAGACTTTCAAGTCGTCTCGAGACTTTCAAGTCGTCTCGAGACTTTCAAGTCGTCTCGAGACTTTCAAGTCGTCTCGAGACTTTCAAGTCGTCTCGAGACTTTCAAGTCGTCTCAAGACTTTCAAGCCGCCTTGAAACTTTCAAGTTGTCTTGAAACCAAGTGGAAGCTGTACAATTGCGAGTGCCCGCAAAGAGAAAAATAATTTAAATATACTATATATATATGTGACCGGATTTCATATAACAAGGCTTCCACACACACAAAATCAAACTTACGATTTTACCAGAAATGGATTGCTGGTCTAATACACTATCATATTTCACACTGTACTTCATTCAGCACTGGCAAGTCTGGTTTCTGTAGCAGCTTTCTTCTGACCCTGTTAAAGCCACGAGTGTGAGATTGGCACCATTAAATGGCCATGGCTTTGTGATAATGGTGTGTAGTGAGCTGGGACTTCACAGAGAGCTCGCCAATAGTGTTCTCAGTCAATTTGGAGTAATTTGAGGGCCATGGAGGGCCATGGAGAGCCCAAACTTGGCCTCTGGATTCCAATCGTCTTCTTACTTCATTTTATACCCGTATATTAAGACCACCTCCCACCCTATTACTACCCCCACCCTCCCACCCTATTACTACCCCCACCCTCCCACCCTATTACTACCACCTGTGATATTATTATCCGCTCGAAAAAAGCTGCTCAAAACAGGGCAAATTTTGGGAATCAGAAATGTATACACCCACTCAGTGATAGCTAGTGAACAGATGAACAATTGGTACAAATTTTGTTTGCACAGCTGTAGGCACTGGGAAGTTATTACACAATGGTTCCTTAAAATCGCCATATCTCCTAACAAAGCTTTGTGCGTCGAAGCCTTGTTTTGTCAAATTCAGTCACATTTACAGCACAGGTCATTGTCCAACACCACGGAGCTGTACAACCACACACAGCCATCTTCCTTTCTTGGGCGATAAGAATGGTTTTTGCAGATCCAGTCACATATACTGAAACTTTGCATCTGCATAGATGAGCAAAGGATGGTCATATCCAAAAGCTGATCAAGGGAGGTGTCCATCCAGGTCATTAGTTTGCCATGTTAAAAAGCATGGAGGGTCATGGTATATGAAGTCATAGATGTGCAATGTATTATTTCTATTGGATTGTGCCTGTACTTTTAACACTAAAGTATTGGCTCCATTAGAAGTGCTCAAAAAAACAGTTTATTTTACCACATTTTGATTTTGATTGCATCTGTAAATTTGAAATATTTCCATGTGATTTAAGCAAAAATAAAGATTTTGAATACACTTGTATGGTTTCCTGGTCAGCTAGAAATAGGCTTATAACTCAGCTTTAAAGTATCAAAACATGCCCTAAGGCAATGAGTTTGATGTGGCACCATAACCTAAATGATTTATCTTACTCAATTTCCACAGAAAATTTGGTGCTTTTATCACAAAGTGAACAATTTCATTAAAATTTGTTGCTTAGCCGCTCTACTATAACTGACTGAGTAACTGACTGACTGATGCCTTCAGACAAACGTAACTCGATAACAGCTAATGCTACGGGCTTGATTGTTTCACTGTTCAATGTCACTTCGGCCTGAGAGGTGCCTTTTGGCATACTGCAGTATGTACAATGCATTCTTCATGGTATCCTCCTTTGTGTCCCATTCATTTTTGCTGACAGCAAAAAGTGTCGATTTGGTAGTAGCACGTGATGGCTTCCCTTCGTAATGGAAAAAAATCCGTATTCTTCATACTGGTTACTTTGATCACAGAGGTGCTTTTCGAACAGTGCTTGATTCATACTGCTGTGTAACGGGTTGAACATAGCTGACAACGATGCATAATGGATACATCACTTTTCAGATGATAAGTGATAGCTGGGGCTCGGGGCACCATTTCTTTCGGTATGTGTGGTTTGCAGAGGTGCTTTTCGAACAGTTTTGATTCAAAATAATATGTAACCGGTTGAACATGGCTGACAATGAAATGTAATGGATACTCCACTTTTCAGACGATAATTGATATAGCTGGGGCATGCAGCACAGTTTCAGATGCAGTATGCATGGGTTCACCAGTCATAATAATTATTTAGCCTACCATGTTAAAATTACACCCAGAAATAATACTATGTTTGGGGTGTAACATGACCAAATTTCAGCTTATTCCCAAGTGCCATAGGAAATACCCTTTAAATTATTTACCTATCCTTAGTTATGGTGCACCAATACATTAGGAAATTAACTGAAATGTACTGACTGGCTGTTCGGCTTTCTCTCACTTGTTTGAAGGCCAGTTTGAAGGCGTGGACATTCCTTTTACATGTTGCATTGTGTACTGAACAAGAAAACAGCTATTGTTTCAGCAG